>NW_007246118.1:440209-528301 GCF_000164805.1 Carlito syrichta | reverse complement strand
CGCGGAGCCGGCGCCGCTTTCTTCTCGCCGCTCCCTTCTCCCCGATTAATCAGCGGCTACAGCGCGTCGCTTTGATCCCCGAAATCAAACCCTCCGTCTGATGGGTGACTTGATGTTATGCTAATCCGAGCTGATTGAGCTGAGATAATTACACTTCATCCAGGTTTCCCGGGAGTGCCGAATAAATATTGATGCACATCTGTCCCCCCGCTCAGGTGTGGCGGGGAGCTGTGCGATGGCAACAGTTGCCGCCGGCCCGGGAGCGCGCGCGCACCGCCGCCCGCCGCCTGCCTTCGCCGGCTCCGTCCGCCTTGGTCCCTGCCACCGGCGTCGACCCGCCAGGCCCGTTACGCCGGGCCCGGCCCGGGAAAGGGACCGAGACCTGGAGCTTTGCGGTTTGGGGCCAGGCTTTGAGTTGCGGCGCGCCCGACCTGGCCACGTGGTCTTGGACGTGTCGCTTAACCTCTCTGAGCCCCGGAGCCTCGCCGTCGCTCGAGGTTGCGGCGAAGATTAAATGGGATGCGTAAGAACGGCTCGAACTGCAGGGCAAGTCGCACCCGGCCTCGCGGGCCACCCCCGGAGCCCGCCCAGCCGAGAGCCGGGGGCCCAGAAGAAGGCGCCACCACCTGCGCATCCTCCCCCCAGCACTCGCGCGGAGGCTGCGCGCCCCAGGCGGTATAGAAATAAATAATAAAGACGCCTTTCGGTGGCGCCGCTCCTCCCCGCGGGCTAATTAGGTCGTGTTTGTAAAGCACTTGGAAGACAAAACGCGCCCCATGTGTTAATTATCATTAGCCCCGTCCCAACCCGCTTCCCGAACAGCGCGGGAAGCCCGGAGTGTCCCCTTGCCAGCCTGCGCGCGGCGGCCGGGCGGGGACCGACAGCCGGCGCTGCCACCCATCTGTCCCGGCTCCCGACCCCTTCCCAGGCCCTCTGAGAATTGAAACCCCAGGGCAGAGAGGGGAAGGAAAGGAGCGGGGTACAAAGACAAAACGAATTGCAGAAGTACCCGTCTCCACTCCAAGTAAGTGAGGGGTCAAGTCCGGGAGGGCCTCACTGAAAAGGGGCCCCAGGTTTTGGAGAAGGGGTATGAGTCCGCCCAGAGGCCGGGTTGAAGTCATCTCCTGGTACTGACTTCCCTAAGCAGTGTGCCCCTCTCAGTCTCTCGGGTTTTGAGCCTCACCCTCTGCCCCCCCACTTCCCAATGACCATAGACTCTACCGCCCAATTGGGTCTCCAGTCAGGCCTGGAGCCAGGCTGAAGGACTGTGGGGACACGGACCTCGGCTCAGAGTGGGTTCTGGGTGTCCCAGGCTATACTTCTGGCAAGTCTCAACCTTGCCCTCAGATTGAGACTGCCCTGGAAGTGGTAAAACCGAGACTGAATATAATTTATTCCTTTTTCCCACCTTTACTAGGAATAATGAATACATGGTTCAGACCAGTGAAGGGTCCTCATACCACAGTCAGTGGGAAGCAGAGCCCAGTTGGTTTCCAGCTGCCTGTCCAGTGCTGGGTAGACACACCTTGCTGCCTGCTTGGCGTAACTACAGCAACACTTAGAACTCCTTCCAGTGAGAATAATAATGAATGATGTACAGAGTCCCTTGCAATTTACAAAGTGCATTTATATGCATTATCTGAAAAGGTCCTAATGGGCAACTGAGGCTCAGAGATATTAGGGGGACTGCCCTGGGCACACCTCGGATAGTGCATAGGAGCCCAGGTCTGCCGTCTTCAGACCCTGTGTGGTGCTTCACACCCACCCTTCTCAGAGTGACTGCAATTGCATTTCTTTATGTACATGTAATTCCTGCATACTCTGTTGCTCACGGCAGCTTTCCTGAAATCGAGCGTTTATCCATCAGCTAGCATGCTCAGGGACATTTCCTATCATCTTCAGAAGCTGGTGGATGGGCCGAATGGCCAGACATCTTCCTCAGAAGCCTGAAAAAACAAGCTTCTTGAATGGGGGGAACAGGGTTGGGTAGAGGTAATCCTCACATTCTGCAAAAAAAAAAGACTATAAACTCTACAAAGCAGGGACTGGAATCCTTTCACCTCCGTAATTCCTAACACAGTGTTGAGTAACATTTGTTGAGTTTCATGCAGAGGTAAAATGAGGGAGCAAGCTGCCAGAGGTCTGTGGGAAGAAAGGAGAGACAAGGAGGCCAAGGGGAGGCCCTTTCCTGACATGAGGTTTCTGGAATGTTCACATGCATAAGAAATTGCAGATTCCTGGCTCGGCCAGAGAATCTCAGGTAGCAGTCTGGTATCTTCTTTAACCCCTGGAATCTTCTTTAAACACACTCTTCTAGCCCTTGGAATCTTCTAGCCCCTGGAATCTGCTTTAAACACACTCCTCTCTCTCTCTCTCTCTCTCTCTCTCTCTCTCTCTCTCTCTCTCACACACACACACACACACACACACACCCCTGCCCACCAGGAGCTGAGCACTGCACAGAGAAGTCAGCAGGTAAAAGGCAGTTGAGGCAGGACCATCTTGCAGGCCTGGCTGGAGAGTAGAAAACATTTGGCCCTCTCAGCAGGAGGCCTGGGGCCTCAGAAACAGGGTCAAAGAGAAGCTAGGAAACCTACAGTCCACCCTGGACTGGGAGCCTCCTTGTTCTTTGTAGGCACAGCCTGTGGGCAGAGATTACTGGCTTCCTCTGGGGACTTCTGCAAGGAGGAGCAGCCATGGTTTGCCAGGCCTGGAGGACTCGCCACCTGTCACTGGGTCAGTGGGCAGGTGGGAGTGCTGCCTGTTGGGATGTTTGTGGAACACAACAGGGCCACCATGGCCATGAGTCACAGGAGGCTCAGGGCCTAGGCTCACAATACTTTTAGGGGCCCATGGAAATGTTTTAATTTCTTTTAAAGTAAAGAGAAAATACATGAGTTTTCAGAGAGAATTAGAATTTTAATATACAATATTAATTTACTAATCTGTCTACCAATACAGTCATAAAATAGACTCTTTTTTTTTTAATGGAGGAAGGGACCCATGAGGGCCTACGTGCCTAGGAGGTCATAAAGGTCATAATGTGACAAGAGGCCGGAGTATGAGGAATGTAAGAAGGTGGAAGGTGACCGCCCTGGCATCCAAGAGGCTTCCCATATGGGAGATATGGCTTCCTGTGGCAGGGGACCTGGCCCCTCACCAGCAGTGCTCAGGGCCCTGTGGAAAAGACAGCTGCTGAATGGGCCTTTGAGTTGTCATGGTGACTATGACTGACAATGGAGTGTCCTGTGAATGCCTAGCAATGCTCTCCAAGGGACCTCCATCCTATATGCGGGGCCCTGCAGGGAATATTAGCAGGTCTGGCTCAAGATGAGAGGGGAAAGAAAAAGGACTGGAGGCAGGAGCGGGAGGACCTGGCCTCCTGCGGCCTTAGGGTAGCGATAAGTGAAAGTGAGATTTCATCTAGAGTCCATGTTTGGGGCCCCTTTTGACCTCAAGCTGTACATCCTTCATTGTTCTCCATCAGTGGGGAGAAAGAGAAGAAAGAGAAGCACCACCCTGGCCTTGTCTATTTCCCCGGGCCTCAGGCTCTTCCTCTCGCCCTCCCACCTCCCCACCCCCAAAGCCCTGCAAGGCCCCAAACTTTGCGTGTGGAGAGTGAGTGAGCCATCCCACCTGCAGTCAGAGGCCACGTTCACTAATCCAGAAATGAAAGTGCCTGGAGAAAACAGGCTAATCAAATTATACATTCCTGAGAACCATTTATAAGCCGGGTACATTCTTTAATCTTAATTAGAAATCTGAGCAGCTCCCACCGTCTCTGTAATCAACATTTAAACAGCACTGACCCCCATGGCGCTAACCTTGAGAGCCACACACAGGTTGGCGGAAAGAGAGCTGGGAGCTGGCTCCTCACTGGAGAAGGGGTGTTCATGGAACTGCAAGCAAGGCTGAGTCATCCAGCTGCCCCTCGACACCGCATGTCCTCCTCTCCCCAACGACACACAGAGTCTCAGTCTATTTCATCCACTCACCAGCCCTCATGTCCCCAATCCGGGACCACGTTTAGGACCGTGTATCTCTCTCCCAACAATTACAGTACTTTTCTAACTGGTCCATTCTCTATGCTGCAATTGGATGATCTTTCAAAACACTTCTGACTATAATGCCTATAAAACTCTTCCAAGATTCCTTAGAGCCTTCAAGATATAATCCATACCTGCCTTCCCCAGCACAGTGTCCAAGCCTTTGCAGCCCAGTCCCTGCCTCCCTCTATATCTTACTTCTCCATGACAGTGAACTATTGTCATTCCCTGCATACACGAGGGGATTTAATTTTCTGAGCCTGGCCAGGCATGGCGGCTCATGCCTATAATCCCCGCACTTTGGGAGACCGAGGTGAGAGCATTGCCCGAGCCCACACGTTCAAGACCCGCCTGGACAACTTGGTGAGACCTCATTTCTACAATAAATCAGGAAAAATTAACCTGGCGTGATGGTGCATGCCTGTAGTTCCAGCTACTTGGAAGGCTGAGGCGGAAGGATTTGCCTGAGCCCAGCAAGTCGAGGCTGCATTGGTCATGAGCGTGCCACTGCCCTCCAGCCTGGGTAACAGAGTGAGACTTTAATTTAAAAAAAAAAAAAATTCTGTGCCTTTACACATTCTGAGCATCCTGCCAAGAATGCCTCCTTCTGGCTCTAACAACCTGGTCAGCTCCTACTTGGTCGTTAAAACATTGCAAAAAAAAATTTGTCCACACAAAGACTTGCACAGCGAGGTTCACAGCAGCATGCTTCCTAATAGCCCCAAACTGGAAACAGTCCAAATGCCCATCAGCTGGTAAATGTATAACCAAACTGTGGTACGTCCATGCATTGGAATACAACTCAGCTATAAGAATAAAACAAACTACTGTTACCTGCAACAAGAACGAACCTCAAAAACACAATAAGTGAAAGAAGACAGACACACAAGACTGCGTATTATATGATTCCATTTACATGACATTTTCAGAAAAGGCAAACCCACAGAGGCTGGAGTCTGGTCAGCAGCTGTCTTGCGCTGGGGGCAGAAGAGTAATTGACGGCAGATGGGCATGAAGACAGTCTTTGGGGGTGATGGAAGTAAGTGCTCTAAAACTGGACTGTGGTGGTAGTTGCACAAAGGCGTAAGCTTACTAAAAATCATTGAACTGTATACTTACGATGGATGGATTTTATGGTATGAATAAAATTAACAGTGAAGCTGTTAATCAGGAAAGCTAATTGACAGATGGATAGAGTTGTGATAAATTAAGTCTCAAACAATGGGAATAGTAAAATCAAGGTGGTAGGTTGAGTGTTCACTGAACAATTCTTTCCATTTCTCTGTATGCCTAAAATTTTTCATAATAAAATGTTGGGAGGAGGGAGGATCCTTGTCATAGTGTCAGTTTTCTGAGGCCTTTCTCCATGCTCTCACCACACTCCACACACCAACCTTGGAAAGAATTCATCTCTCAATCCTCTTTACAAACTTTAGTTGCTTTATACAGGCTCTTGCCTTATAAAACTGATCTTTGTCCTGCCCAGGGTCACTGGAGAAAACCCTTGCCGTGCAAAGACAGAGGCTAGAAGGAGTTCGTTGTTGAAAAGATCAAGACCTGTGCTTTGGAGGGGTTTCGCTTTGTTTTTTAAAGTAGTTTAGTGGCTGGGCACGATGGCTCAAGCCCGTTATCCCAGAAATTTTGGAGGCCCAGGAGGGAACATTGCTTGAGCCCAGGAGTTTGAGACCAGCCTGGACAACAAAGCGAAAACTTGTCTCTACAAAAAGAAAATCAGAAAATTATTCAGTTGTGCTGGTGCATGCCTGTAGTCTCAGCTATTCGGGAGACTGAGGCAAAAGGATCGCCGGAGCCCAAGAGTCAAGGCTCATACCACTGCCCTCCAGCCTAGGTGACAGAGTGTGACCTTGACTCAAAAAAAATTTTTTTTAAGTAATTTACCAAATTCTACCTTACCTTTTGATGGCTGGGGCAGGACCAAACTTACATAAAAAGCCCAGAGCCTTTGGGGGAAAGAAATGAATGGCCTAACTTCTGCTCCCTGAGACTCAAGGTCAGGGAGATCTGTTGCTGAACTAATGTGCTGTAAAGTGCAGGCCCCTTGAATGAAACTATCTTGAGGAAAGAGGGTGTACAGGTGAGTGACCTGCACCTAAAAGAAGGACATAAAAGTTCACAAGAGTGCTGGTTTAGGTAAACCATGAGCATGGTGCTGAAGCCCCTCCAGGCCCAGATACCACTGGACAGGGTTGTACGGTTGAGCATGTGAGTGAGATCCATGAGTGCAGGAGGTGGGAATGGCCCCCCTGGGGCCCCACTGTGGTCTGGCAGGGGCCTTGGGGTCAGGGAACTAGAGTCTGTGGGCTGTGCAGAACACTGAAGCCAGTCACAGCCATGCTGAGCCACCTCTCTGCCCTTGGCGTTTGGAAGAGGACAAACCCATTTTGACCAAGTCTGCTACCAGGATCGATGCACAATTCAAGTGTCTGGGGGAAACATTAAGAAGGAGATCCCAGGCTAGTTACTAATCAGGAAGGTGGGCTCTCAGCAAACCACATTTTAAAATGTGGTGGTGCTTGTGTCCCGGGTTTGTATGTCGGTTTACATCAGTTGCAATTGTCAAGAGTCTAAACCTACGTTTCCTTATCGACCTGTCTGACTGGAGAGGGAACCCATGAAGGTGGGGACTACATGTCATTTATCTCTACCTCCCTAGCACAGTTCCTGGTACATTGTAGGTACCACTCTAGGAGCCAAAAGTCCCAACCTATGGCCCTTGCTCTGAAGCCAGCCCCCTGCATGGCATCAAGCAAGTCTCTAAAGCCTGAGTTTTCTCTGCCCCATGCCAGCCCTACCAAGAAGAGAGCAGAAACAGAATGCTGGTGAAAAACCTGAAACTTCCTGAGGAGAGAGGGAACTGATGAGAAAGCAGACTTCAAGGCAGAGTGTCCTGAGGAGGAAGCCCAAATGGTCCCACGTTCATCCATGCAGTTATTCAATCCACATCTGAACTGGCATTCCAAAGTGCTGTGCTAAGATCCAGGGATCAAGATATGATTATGCCCACTTGTTTGCGAGACTCTCCCAGTCTAGAGGATGACATGATTGCCCCAAGTATGTAAATTACACTATTAGAACTGTAAGTTAGCAAGCTTTTGGCTGCAAGTAACAAAAACCCATATTCAAAACTGACATAAATAGTGAGGAAAACGAATTATTTAATGTAACAGAAAGTCCAGGGGTAAGAGAGATGCAGGGTTAGCTGGTTCATGAGCTTGACAGTATGACTGGAAACCCAGGTCCCTTCTGTCTCTCCCTCATGTTCCCCCTGGTTTCAGCATCACCTACAGTCTGGTGACAAGATCAGCTGCAATGGCTCAAGGCATCCCTGCCAGACCTGATGGTGCATGGTACACAAAGAAGGTTAATTTCTCTCTTCCCATAGCTGTCTTCTAGAAGCAATAAAACTTCTTCCAGAAAGCTCCCTCATCTACCTTTGTATGTGTGTCTTATTGTCTCAAATATGGGATACATTCCCAGTTCCTGAACCAGTCACTGACAAGGAGACTAGGTTTATTTTAGACCAATCAGACTCACTCCCAGAGCTTAGGTGTCATTAGGAATCAGCTTCCCCTGAAGCCACTGACTGTGTGGGAGAGTAGTGAGTTACCTAAACAAAATCAGGGTCTGTCATGAGTTTTTAAAAATGCAAATGGGAACTGGACAGACTATCAACAATTTTCGCATTAGGATCATGGAGGGATAGGGGACCAACCCTAAAGGAGGTTTCCTCACAGGACTCCCTAAAGGAGTCCTAAAGGAGGTGGCCTATGAGCTAGGTCTTCAACAATGGCTGGGAATTATCAGTGAGATAAGAGGGAGGAAGTAATCCTGGGCACCGGGCTCAGCATTCACAAAAGCATAGCAAGACGCTCAAAGGACACGGAGATGTCTGGCAGGACTGGAGAGCCGGGGAGGGGGGCACATGAGGGACATGAAAAACCCAAATCAGGCTGAAAAGATTGGTGAGGTGACACAGCGACCATCCTCACAGGCCGTGCTAAGGACTTCAGCTTTAGTCAGTGGGAAACAGGGGAGTCGGATTTATGTAAGGATGATGCTGCAGGTAATGGAGACAGTTGGAGGACTTTTTAAAATTATACTCAATATTTTTTATTATGACATTGTGGGGTACAGTTAAGGGTTAGGTATACAAATATGCTTCATTCAGGCACCCTTGATAGGATGTGTCTCCACGTCCCCAGACAGATATTTACTACCATTAATCCCATCTCCCTTCCCCCCCCATAGTTTCCCACCACTGTCAGTCATTTTCTTATAGTATTATGTTGGATGTTCAGTGTCCACTTGGAGGACTTCTAATGGCTGCCCTTCCCCCTTAGCCCAATCCTTAGTCCCATCAAGTTTTCGGAGCATTCTCGGAGCTGTCCGTGGTATCTGCAGCAACAGCAGGTGAGTGGCTATGACCGCTGCCTCCCTGTGGGCCGTGTAGCAAGGAAAGGGGTACGTGGACAGGAGGAAACGAACCTTATCCCCCTCCTAGGAGTACAGAATGAAGCCATCCCCATGGACATAAAGTGAAACAGGTCTAGATCAGGCCTGACTACTTCCCAGTGAGTCTCACCAACCCCATACTCACTGTGCAATCAGCAGCTTGGTCAGCCAGCCAGCCCTGATAAAGGGGGCTGCTGTCCACTACTGCTGCCCTCTGACCTACAGCCCACCCCCTGCCAGGAGGAAAGGAAACATCCAGTTCCCATGAAGGAGTCCTGTGAGGAAACCATGCTCATCCCTCCCCAGACCCCCACCCTCCTCTCACTTCCAGACTCTTCCCACAAACACACCTGTTTCTCCCTTGAACTTCTGAGCTCTGGTCCCTTTCCCCTTCCATTCCTAGCTTCAAAGGTGGAACTTCCTTGGCTCCTCTACTTCCTCCCTATCTGTGGGCCCCTCAAGCGCCTGTAGTCGGCCTCCCACCCAACCAGGTTATTAATATTGCTGAGGCCACAAATGACCCCCAATGTCCATCTCTAAAAGTCATCTGAGTTCTAGTCCTCTTTGATTTCTGAGTGGCACTGCTCACTGTGGACAACCCTGTTCTTCTTAAGTTCACCTCAGTGCATCGGGCCCTTCCTGTCCTTGGTCTGGGCAGTACTGGGCTGCTGACTTCTGGTTTCCTGCCCTTCCAACCATTTCCTGCCAGCCCCTTTCACCACCTCTTTCTTCCCTTGAGTGTGTTGTCATCGCTGTATCTCCAGCCATGCTTTTCCACCCTCCCCCTGGTGGCTTTGTTCTTATGTAACAACGACTCTCCTGCCTAAACCTCCATGCCGCCTCGCCTCCTGAGAAAGCCCCAGCCTCCCTCCTTGAGACTTCTGCTGGATCCTTCTCTCCGGTTTTCCTACCACAGCTCAGGCCCCAGATGCCTGGCACCAGGGTCATTGTCTTTTTCCCACCCAACCTACCTCCTCCTCTTTACTTCTCACTTCTCAAATGCCATCCACAGCCCCCACGCAACCAGATTTGAAACTCTAGAGCTCCCCATGACACCTTACTGTTCCTTGCTCCTCCCTTCTAGTCATTAGCCAAATTTTTAGATTCTTAGAATCCTGATATTTGTTGTAAACACACCTTAGTGCTCCCCCATATATGTGTCCAGTAAGTTCAAACTTAGCGTGGCATTCAAGGACCCCTTAGCCAGCCTCCAGCCTCTCCTTCCGCTTTGTCTGCTGGTACAGGACTCCTCTGGGTGCTTCCATCATGTCGCTCATGCCGCTCTCTCTTGCTTCAATGCTTTCTCTCCCCCAAACCAATAGGGCCATTCTTTGCACCTGACTCAAATATCAGCCCCCTCCATGGGCACAGGTGGAATCACTAGCCTAATTGTCAAGAAGGCTGGTTGGCAATTACACGGCTGCACTCTTAATACTTTCACTAGGAATTGAGATTTGCATTCAGATCTGCAGGTCTCTTCCATGCAGGGTAGACTTTGTCTCCATGAAAAGGAGAGAAACACAGGCTTCTTGCAGGCAGGACAGCACTGACAGGAGAGCGAGGAAGGGTGCCCAGGTCTCTCTTGTCAGGCCTCTCTTCCTGTCTCTCATCAACCCACTTGGAGAGAGGGAGCAATCGTGAGCATAGAGAAAAGAGCAGAAGCAGCTCTGAGCCCTGTTTCCAAAGGGACTGGAGTTCCTGTATAAGGGACCAAGGTGAAAAGCTGAGGGAGAGAGAAAGCCATTCCTCCCACATGGCCACATGCTCTTTCCAGGGCACGGAGCCGGCGCTGAGCAAACACATCAGCCTGTGTGGCTCTGGGGCAACCAACAGCTCCCGTGTGGGGGCATGTTAGTTACTCTTTGTGTCCTGGACAGCGCATCTGCCTACGTGCAAGTTCAGTCACCCTATGTCATGTCTGTGCAGATTTCACTATGACTCAGATCTTTTCCTCTCATTCTCAGCGGCATATTCCTAGTATACTTCTCCAGTTTCCGGAAGAACTGGTGATTCTAACTGGTAGTTCTCCGTTTCTGGAAGAACTGGTGATTCCAGAGCTGGCTTGACTCCCAGTATCCAGTCCTACATCAGTAGACATGACCTCAGGGGGTCCAGCCTCAGATGACAGTGCAGGACAAAAGTCAAGAATGAGTTCCTAGATTTTGGCCCTAACCTTTTCTCCCTCTAAAAAAAAAATGAACTTCTTGAGAAACTGGATTTCCATTGAGGCTAGTTTGTTTTGTTTTGTTTTGTTTTGTTAATTTCCAGCTGATAATTTCACAAAGTAATGTTTTAGGCCTTTTTTTTTTTTGGTTATCTCACTTAATGCCCCAGAAGTCTGGCTCTCCACTCAAATCATCCAATTCTTCCCCAAATTGTAATTCTGGTCTCAGTGTGGGTGTCCCCACATCCCAGTGGCTTCCTAGTGCTATTCCACGGCTCATGCAAACTCTACCTCTACCTCTTAAACCCAAGTCCAGCATCTAGACAGCCACAGCAAAAACAGAATCGCAACACAAATGGTGTTCATCTGTGGTGCATCAGGGCACTGCATCTTAGATCCAGTATTCCAAGGGCTAACTCCCCAAATGTTACCCTTACCTGTGCTCTTATCAGCTGGAAGCACAAGAAGGCCAGTCCATGATCACAAATAAATCTTCTCATCGAACAATCAAGCATACCCATAGACCAGAGGAAAGTACAAAGCAGTTCTCTACCTTCTTCCATAACAAGTAACCCTCTGCAGATATCTGGGGTGCTATCCTCTGCTCCCTCATCCCTTCTTAGACTTTGGGCCTCTCTTCTTCCTTCCCAGGAACCAGATGCTTCTTCTTCCTGACCTCTGGCTCTAGCATTCAGGCAATAGGTTCCGTCCAGTTTTCCCCCTGATAGAAATAAAGAGGACTTCAGATCTTGCAAGTCCTGCCTGCAGGAGAAGGGATAGAGCCTCAGAGAGACAATACCCAGAACATAAACCTTCTCCAGCTCAGAAGTCTCCTGCCCTCACGATGCATCAGAATCATCTGGGCAATTTTTTAAAATAAAGGTGCCTGGGCTTCACCCCAGAGACACTGATTCAGTTAGTCTGAGGTGGGGTCCAGGTATTACCTGCAATCTCCAGGTGATTCTAAAGTGCAGCCAGGTTTGGGAGCCACTGCATAGATCTTGACCATCATTCATGGTGTGGCTGAATGTCGCTCTCTTCTTCTTAGCAAAGATTCTCTTCTGATGGATATAGACCAGAGCCCCAGGAGAAAGACAGGTCCCCATCCTGGGAGAGAGATCCAGGTGCATCACTGAGCAGCCTTGCACTTCAGACATCTGTGCTCACCTGCAACTGGGGGCCAGGAGTTGATGGGGGAGCTGCGGTAGGTACTTCCCATGTCTCAGTGAGAATCAGTAAGTAGTGCAAGGCAGTGTGGCGTGAAGATGGCAGAAAGGACATCACTATTGCCAGCACCCCTTCTTAGAATAAGTCACCTGTTAGAATAGGGCAAAGAGATTCCCACTAATCTGGAAATTTCAACCGGAAATTTCAAGCGGAAGACTGCCTCTTTACAGTTCTTGACTGGGCTTTCTGGAACTTGAACATGGACAAGAGAAAAGGAGTAGTTTTCAGGATAGAAGAAAAGGCTGAGGGAACAGACCCAAACTCTCACTCCTTGGACCTCTTCCAGGCTCCCAAGGGAACTCAGGATTGACCCTTAATTCCCAAGAGCTAAATACCCTCTGGTAGCAGGTGCTCAAGCCAACAGCCTTGCCAGGGGCCTCTGTGTCCTTATTCTGGCTTCCTTAGGGTTAAGTCAGCATCTGCCTCGATCCTTCTCATTTATTTCCTTGGTCCCCAGCACTGTGTTTGGCCCTGGGCTCCAGCAACACAGTCTTTCCTTTATTATCTGCTGATAGGCCCTGACCCTGTGGCTGTAACGAGAGGAGACTGGTGCTCTCCATATGGAAGGGTTCAGAGTGTGTAAGATGTGTGTTTCTCTGTCTAGGGAGCAAAGTTGAATACAGATGCTTGGGTTTCTCGGTGCACTGACAGCCTCTCCTACTGCTTTTCTTTATCACCCTTTCCATTCTATTACCCAAGCTGGTTCTCCCCAGAATGCCTTGAGGTAGGTACCATTGACTCCATTCTGCAGAGAAGGAAATGGAGCATCCAAGAAGGGAAGTCACTCTCCCAGTTAATGGCAGGGCTAGGGTGAGAGTCCAAGCCTCCTGACTCACTCCATCACCCTCCTTCACCTTTTCCCAAGAGTACTCTAAGGGAGAGAGAGTTGTGAACACCAACGCCTGTCCAGAATGATGTGTTTCCAGGGGCATCTCACCCCAGCTCCAAGACCCTAATACCAACTCAACAGCCTTCCTGATAAAGACCACCCCCAAAAAACCTACCCTGGTCAGGAGACACAAGTCTGGGTCTCTGCTGCAAGACTGCAGTCAGTGACAGACACATTCTTTCCTTCTCTACCAGTAGAAGCAATCACTGTGGTTTCTATAAGAAGCCCGCAGCCAACTTTAAAGCCCCCAACCTTGATGGGCAGTGCATGAAGACAGGGTACCACCTGGTGCATGGTCACAAGTTCAAGTAGACAGAGAGCCAGCTGTTGCTCATGTGTCTACCCAGAGGCCTTAGGGACCAAACCCCTCAATAAGGTCAAGGGCAGGCTCTGCTTCCAGGCAAGATTAGGGACTTGGCTATTGGCAGAGTGACCCTTGCACAAAAGATACTTAATCCATGTGTATTGAATGAATGCATAAATGAATGAATGAATGAAACCCCTACCCTTGCCTAAAACCCAGGCTGAGTGTGTGCAGGGTCCCAGCACCCAGGGAAGGAGCTCCGACCCTGGGACTGCACAGAGGAGGCCTCTCACCCAGGATGAGCACAAGAGCATCGCTTCAGCTTATTGGGAAATCAATAAGGAGGCGGGTCCTGCCTGGGCAGGCTGACACGCTGTATACAGGCCTTCTGCAAACACAATCATCTCCTCAGTTATTAATGGGCCCTGCTCGCTGCCTCTTCATTAGTGTTCAAATATCAACAGAAAACCGTTTACTTACCATGGGCTCCTGCTCGCACCGAGCAAATTTGGACAGGGCTAGTCAAACAGGGAGCTTGTTGTCAGGCTAATGACAGAGCCCAGTGTAAAGTTTAGCAGCAGCAGAAGCAGGCAGAGAGGGCATCAGCCTGCACCTGCCCCCAGGAGCCGGCCCAGCCTGAGCCAGGAGGGGGAAGAGGTCCATGCCAGGGAGAAGTGGGTGTCCTGTGCCCTAGGTCACACAGCTGTGGGCCTGCACCAGAGCTGTGCTGAGCCCCTCGGCCGTAATCAGCCATGATCCCTTCAAAGCTTTACAGCGACCCTAGGAACAAGACCCGGCAGGCATTGCAAGGTGGTGTGGAGCAGTGGCTGAGAACTGGACTTCCCAGATAGACAGAGCAGGTTCAAATCCCAGAACTGGCTCACCATGTGTAGATTAGGCAGCCTACGCCTCAGTTTCCTCATCTGGAAAATAGTTAACTCACAGAGAGGTCATGAAGATTAAAGGAGTTCATGTACAACACAGTGCTAAATACTTCTGCAGATGAAAAAACTGAGGCCTGGATGAATTTGAGACTCTTGACCAAGGTGTGTGCTTAGTATGTGGCAGAGCCAGACTGGAACTAGCGGCGTCTGACCTCAGGTTCAAGGTGCTGTCCTGCAACACACCTCCAACACTCTGTGCTACAGATGCACATCTTGTGGGCCCAGGCTACCCCAAGACAGGCATCCCACCTCAGGTGGCCTGGGCTGCCCTACATGCTCGGCATGGACCAGCCCAGGCTGACCTACCCCGACTTGCTCCTGAGTCTGTTCTCTGTACCTCTGGTAAGATGTTGACTGAAGGTGGAGATCTTTTGGGCCCATCTTTTTCATCCTCAACCAGCTCTGGCCTCTCAGAAAAAATTGTCTCTTCCTGGGGGGGTCTCCCCAGAACAATCCATCTGGGCCCTGTAAGGAAGGAGCCTTGTGGCCCAAGCTTGGGGAAGTTTCCTCATCAGGCTCTGGCTCTTGGCCAAAAGGCTGGGCTGGCATTGGACTCTCCTGGGATCTCGACAGTCACCCATTCAATGTCTTTTCCAGGTGAAGTCAGAGACTCTCAAGCCCAGCCCAGAGTCACCAGAAAGGGCCTGCTGGTGGCTGCAAACTCAGAGGCACGGAGGGAAATGGGCAGGGAGCTGAAGAGTCTGTTACTGGAGCTGTATCATTCACCTCCTGCCAGGCCTCCCACCACATGTCTGCTGTAAACAACCGCCAATCATCCCTTGGGTACTACAGCACCCCCATGCTAGGCCCTGGGGATGCCAAGCACAAGCCTTGTCTGTGAGAGGCTTGGTTCTGTTATGGGGAACACACAAGCAAACATTAAACACAGAGGTCAGAGCTATAACTAGACACACAAAATGGGCTCCAGGAGCAGGGGCAAAGAAGAATGTGGTTCTGCCTGGGGAGTAGAAGATAACTTCACAGAATATTCAAGCACAGATGAGAGTAAATCTACAGTCAAGGAAGAGAGGGAGAGTCTTCCAGGTCACAAATGAAACATACAGACAGGGAGGTGTGCACACACTGCAGAAGACAATGAGGTTGGGACTAGGTCATAGTTATCCTTGTATCCCACAATACAGCACTTTGCGGTAAGGTGGAGGTGTGGGAAACTAACAGTGTCCATTCAGTCTCTATTTGAATGCTTTCTGTGACAAGGAATTCACTCCCTCATAAGCCAATTTGTTCTGTGTCATGGTGTCCTGCCCCCCAAGTCAACCCTGGGACAACACGAGGAAAAAAGTCATTCATCACTCACCCTTCAAAGCATTTACTGAGTGCCTACTGTATACTGGTGCTGGATATACAGCCATGACCAAGAAAGATGGCCCTGCTCTCAGGTGGGAGGACACTCCATATAGACAAAGCCGTAGCAGATAATTTCCTAAAAAAGTATACAAGAAAGGAAGCATGTCCTGTAATGGAGAGTACTCATGGAGGGACGTGGTTTTCACTGAAGTGTGCAGAGTAGGTTTATCTGAAGAGAAGACCTTTGAACTTGAGCTTAAAGAAAGGAAGGAAGAAGGTGCACTCATGGGCTTGGGGCTTGGCATTTGAGTGTGTGTGGTGTCTCTTACTGAGCAGGGGAGGCTGCAGCAGGTGGGGAGGGAGCGGGGTCCGACTGCCACCATCCTTAGGTATACCACCTAGCAACGGCACCACAAGCTGGGCAGCTCACATGTGCTCAGGCACTAGTGGGTATCCGCCTGCACACACGTGTGCACACCTGCTTACTTCTCTTCTTGGTGTACACAGTCGCATACCAACCTACGTGTGGATCCTTCTCTCCACAGAATGAATGCACCTGCTGGACCCAATACCCCACGCCTGTCATCCTCATGGCACCAGTCAGCTTAGCTGCACAAAACATGGATGTGCAATTTTGTTTTCTTCCATGTCCTCACACACAGCCCATAGTCTTTGTCGTGCTCACTAGTTCATTCGCTTTTTTAACCTCAGCTCATGCATTTGTCCACCCCAGGGTGACTGGACTGAGTTTCTTTCCCAGAAGAGAAGAAATTCTGATACTGAGTCATTGGAATCTGTGGCAGTGAAAGGTCTACTGACCAGAGGAACAAGAAAATGTCACTGGCTGGTGGGGACGATTTTAATGTAAAATGCCACCTTCTAATGATTGCACCTTTTGCTGCAGCTGGCAGCAAAAAGACACTTAGCTCTTCACCAGAGGCCAGGCTCTGAGGAGCAGACGGTTTTGTACTTCTTTCTGCCTCTCCCTCCCCCCCCCCCCCACAGATTGCACTCTTTGGGCCCATCTTGGGCTCCTCCCGGTACCAGTCCAACTTCCTCAGGCATGAAGGGGAGAAGGGGCCTGGATGAGTGGCCCCTGAGAGCCTTTCAGGACCACTGTCACTCTTCAACCTTCTGACTCCCTGGACAGGGACAAGGGATCCCTGCTCCGTCCATTTGAAACCAGGGCCTGGGGTTGGGGCCCTCCTTGGACTCTCATAGTGCCTAAGCTCCCCCCATCACTGCACTCCCCTCTGTAGGGGAATCTAGTCTTGACTTCATCTCCTCCCCGCCCCCCACAACTCTCAGTTGTACTGAGAGGAGATAGATCCTTCCACATGATTCACCACTCCGTCCTCATCCTTGGACCCCAGCACGGCTGGGTATGTCCTCCATAATACCGATGAAGTGGATGAAGAATAATGGGGTCAACGGAGGAGGGAGTCACACTCCTCTTAGGCAGGCCAAAGGAAGACACTACTGCTTTTTCTAGACTACTCTGGTCCAGAGAGCCCCCAAAGTGCCCCCGGTCCCTCTCTGCCTAACCCAGCCCAGGTGGTCATTCCTGTCCTTACATGTCTTCAGAGGCCTCTCCCTCAGCGAAAGCTTCGGCTTCTCCCACACTGCTCAACTCTACTTGCCCCTCACACAGCATGCCTACCCAACAAATTCTCAGGCCACTCCCCCTTACCCCGACACATCTTCCCCACACTCCTTACCCTTTCCTGCAGCTGTGCCTTTGCTTGCTCTGGGCTCTCCACCAGAATGACCCTTCTTTGCCTTTCAAAGTCCTGTCGATCCTTCAATCTCCATCCTAAGGACACCTCCCATGGTAGGCAGGTCTCCAAAATGCCCCACAAGATTCCCCACCCTAGACATGAAACAGAGGATGTAAGAAAGTTTACAGATGTATTTAAAGTTCCAAATCAGTGGACCTCAAA
Source organism: Carlito syrichta (assembly GCF_000164805.1). Lineage (NCBI taxonomy): Eukaryota > Metazoa > Chordata > Mammalia > Primates > Tarsiidae > Carlito > Carlito syrichta. Next base: position 511,006 of record NW_007246118.1, on the reverse strand, counting down.
AGACAGAGGTTATACAGGTGGGACTGACCTCATCACTGAGCCCTTTAAAAACAGAACTTCTGCTATTCACAGGAGGGAGGCCAGAGAGACTGGAAACATGAAAAAGATGCTACACACATGCGGGTGTGAAGGTGGTGGCTGCATGGTCAGAACCTGGAGTGGCCTTTGCAAACTGAAAGTGACTGCCAGCCAACAGTCAGTAAGGAAACAAGGTCCTCAGACCTACAACTGCCCTCACCATGACGAGCTCAGACATGGAACTCAATCCAACACCTTAAGTGTCCTCATAGACACTCTTACCCTTGTCAAAATCCTAACCTACAGAACTGGGATATCATCAGTAGGTGTGGTGGCTTTTTATTGACATTGTTGCTGCCTTTATTCTTTCCTTTTTTAAATTTTTAATTGTGGTAAAACACACCTAACTAACATTGACCATCATAACCATGTTTAAGTGTACAGCAGCGTTAAGTCCATTCCCATTTTTTGTGATGCCATCACTACCATCTATCTCCAGAAATTTTCATCTTGCAAAACTCAAACTCTGTACCCATGAAACTCCCCATGTCTCCTCGAGCCCCTGGCAACCACCATTCTACTCTCAGTTTCTATGAATTTGCAGTTACTGTTTTAAACTGCTAAGTTCATGGTAAGTTGTTGTGCAGCAATAAAAAGGTAACTCACAAGCCGGGAGCGGCCACTGCACTCCAGTCTGGGCGACAGAGTGAGACTCCAACTCAAAAAAAAAAGGTAACTCACATCCTCTCTGAAGTCTTTGCTGCTTCCTCTGTGGGTGCTGGTGACTTTGTTCTGCAGGTTGGACATTGCCCTTTGTAGAAGCTGAAATCCCTAGTCAGGGGCAGCATTTGCACTGACTGCTCATGTCTAGATGGGCAGAGCTTGGAGATCCCTTAAGAACAGTGATAAGAATATATTCACCATTGGCTTCCTGTGGTGCCTTTTAGGATAATAGCTAATTTAAAAAAGAACAGTTGCCACTTATCCATTTGTTAAGCATCTACTGTGTCTTTAATAAAGGCCTTATCTCATAAAAGCCTCACCAAAAATACCTATGTGGTAGAATTCATAATGAAAATAATAACTTGGCTGGGCATGGTGGCTCATGCTTGTAATCCCAGCACTTTGGGAAGTGGAGGCAAGAGGATTGCCTGAGCCCAGGGGTTAGAGACCAGCCCTCTGCTGTTAGATTTGATGCTACCCTGAAGTCAAGACTGACAGGTAACTTGGCAAGATCTAATCTCTACGACAAATCAAAAAAGATTAGCCAGGTGTGGTGGCACACACCTGTAGTTCCAGCTACTTGGAAGACTGAGACAGAAGGTACGCCTGAGCCCAGCAAGTCGAGGTTGTGGTGGCTGTGATTGTGCCACTGTACTCCACCCTGGATGACAGAGTGAGGCTAATATAATAATAATAAAACTCTAACTTACAACATAACAGGTACATGTTTCATAAGCATCTTCTCATTTAAACCTCACTATTTTGTGAGGTCAAAATTATGATTATACCATTTTAAAGATGATGAAACAGACTCAGGGAGATTAAAAATAAAAAGACTCCAACTCAAAAAAAAAAAAAAAGTAGCCCAAGGTCACACAGTAAATGGCAAAGCCATGTTCTTAACCACTAGGTTGTGCTACTCTGCTGAATTGCTCTTTCTGAGACAAACAGGACAGTATAGAGGAGGCATGCAGGGTTTGCTCAGAGGCTGCCAGGACTGGAGGAGACGTAGGCACTCATCTCCGGAGAGTGGGCAGGACTTGGTGGGGATGCAACGAGGGCACTGCAGGACACAGCCAGGTTGGTTTCCGCCTGGTTGGGGAAGGAAGCAGGGAGCCAGGAGTGGGATCAACACCCCACTCCTCCCACCCCAGTCCCTTTCTTCAATCAGAATAACTCATTTAAATATGTTATATGTTGGAGTTTATTTCACAAGATTTCATTTTTTTTTTTTTTTGAGTTGGCGTCTCACTCTGTCGCCCAGACTGGAGTGCAATGGCCGCTCCCGGCCACCGCAGCCTCGACCTCTTGGGCTCTGGCGATCCTTCCGCCTCAGCCTTCCGAGTAGCTGGAACTACAGGAGTGCGCTACCACGCCTGGCTAATTTTTTTTATTTATTGTAGAGATGAGGTCTCGCCAAGTTGCTCAGGTGGGTCTTGAACCCGCGGGCTCAGGCAGATTTCATTTTTAAAAGAGTTTCCATTGACAAAAAATTAAAATAAAAAAGTTCTTTAAAAACATAAGCTGAAAATCACTTATCTGTTCCAAGGCCTTTGATTGCAAAGATGGTATAAAGGCTCAGAGAAGTGAAGTCAGTTGCCTAAACTCGAACAGCCTTCTGTGATCCAGCCAACGCTAGACCACAGGTCTTCTCTCCTATACCCCTTTGGATCACTGGGTAGATCTCAAATGAGATGGCAAAGACCCCTAAATTCCACTGCCCTCTGCTGTTAGATTTGATACTGCCCTGAAACCAAGACTGACAGACAAAAAACCCAAAGCCCCCACACAAGAGAATGAGTGCTGGCCTGGGAGTCAGCACATGAAGTGCTAGTCTGCCTCTACCCAGCCATGTGACCTAAGACAACCCACATTTCCTGCTTGAGCCTCAGTTTCCCCATCTGTGAGGGTATCTCCATATTCTTCCCGGCATTGATGTTGTGTGAGTACGTGATTCTGTGATCACAGCAGTGACTCAGCACTTCCTTCTGGCTCTCTCCGCTGGCACCCCACCCCCACCCCAAAATGACAGGAGACATTAAAATACAAAGCAGCTTCATATCCGGAAAGAGGCACGAAGGTGCAGAGACCGTGAGGCAGGAGGTGTCAGCACCAGAGGAAGTAATTTAATAAGGGCCCGCTTGGAAATTATATCACCCCAAATAATATAATAAACCCTAATTTACTCACATTTATCTCCCGGAGTTTTTTGGGGGAAGCATAATCTTGCCTGCTCTACAGTGATGGATTAGCGCAATGGAAACTCCACTGGGAAATAAAAAAAATACATCTTGTAGTTTTTGACGCGTTATTATTCAGTGTTATCTCGTATGCCTCATTCCAGGCCCATTACTCATGTTCACTTTTTTCTTTCTGGGTTTTTTTTTCCCTCCCCTTCTTAAAAATTAGGACCAGAGGCAGAGCTGCCAGCACAGGGCAGGCGGCTCTCTGCCGTTTGCCTACATGCAGTCTGATGTTAGGGTGCCCGATATGGGGTGAGGGGTGGCAGGAGAGAGAGGCGGTCCTTCAGAAAGATTCCCCAGGGAGGCAGACATTGCCAGTGGTCCGTGGTGAAGGGCTGCCTCCATTCTACCCCCTTTCTAGACGGGAATCCCAGAGCTGCATCCACAGTTCTCCAGGTGCCCACTGGCCCCTGAATCTGAAAGGACCAGGAAAACTTGCTAGTCTCCTGCTGGCCACCAGGGCTGGTCTCAGAATGATTAAATCTGTGCTCTACTAAGGGACTGGAGAGGGATTTATCGGATGGATAGGGGAGTAACTCTTGGAACCTGAGAGGAGGGACTACAGCCAGGCCTTACAAGGGAATGGAGAGTCAGGAGCCAAGGCTGTTTTCTGGGTCTTTCTGAGCCTTCACATTCTCTCCCTCCCCTTCCCTGTTCCTATTTCTCTCCTTCTCCCTCCCCCTACCTCTGTGCATCTATCTCAGGTGTGTTACCTGTTTACATCACCTCCCGGATCTACCATCCCAATGCCCCTATTTCCAGGAAAGAGCCTCTGAGTGGCCCAGCTCCAGTTGGGAATCTACCCCTGGTCCAGGCAGCTATGGAGACAGAGAGAGGAGAGGGGTGAATTTGAGACCATGTAAGATTTCCATGGCAGTTAGGCCCAAGGCTTCAAGGCTTCGGTGGGTGGTTCTCTGAGAAGGGGTGTGGGCCAGGCAGGCACTCCATGAGGTGACTGCTATGACTTAACCTTTCTAAGGCTCAGTGTCCTTATGTGTAACATTGAGGTGGTGACAGAAGGAAGTAAGATAACAGGAGCCGAGTACCTTGGGAAGGGCATGGACATTGTGCTATGCAATTATCCCCCCACTGCTCTCACAATTTGCTCTGGAAGCTCCTTCCTTTCCCTCTGCTCTGAGAAGAAGCAGTCTTCTCTGGTCCTAAGCAAGGTCAGGTTACAGAGGGGAGCAGTGGGAACCACCTGTGTGCTTGGTGCTGCCTTTCAGCCTCCGGAAGCAGCAGTCCACAAATCTGCTGTCCCCAGGAGAAGGAAGAAGAAGGGGAAGAAGACCCATGGCACCCTGGGAGATGCTGTGTATAATTGCTAATAAGCAGGCGTGACCGAGTCTTAACAATAATTAAAGTTACCAACTGAGAACTTGTCCATTTCGGGGTCTAATGGTTTTTTCAGCACATTAAACATTAAAGGGGTAATCACATCGCACGCACCGCTGCCCACACAGCCACCCTGTGTCTCGCCTGCTGACGGTGGGGGGAGCCGCTGGCAGGGCCCCACACAGAAACAGAGGTCTCTCCCCCTACCCTGGGGTTCTGGCACAAAACTTCATGGGACTGCTCCCCTGGGAATCCTGGTTGCTGCCTGGTCCAGGCAGCTATGGAGATAGAGAGAGGAGAGGGGTGAATTTGAGACCATGTGGGATTTCCATGGTGGTTAGGCCCAAGCAGACCTCCCGGATCTACCATCAGCCAGGATGGGATAGCTCTGAGGTTCTGTTTTGCATCTCCAGGGCTTAGGTCATCTGAGTCTGAAAGAAGTCAGGCTCCCAGACCAGGAAAGCCCTTCCAAAGACCCCTTGCCACCTCTCCTTCACTGACATTCCTCCAAGAAAGGGCACTCCACTCCCCTTCTATACCCCCTGCCTGGTAGACCTCTTTCCACTGAAACAGGGCAGGTTCTGCACATTCAGAGTAAACAGAATTCTCCATAACTCTATGCAGTCTGTTAGGTCATACACCTGTCTCCTCTTTTATTCTATACAATTTGTGAGGTGGATTTTGCTATCCCCATTTACAGCTGGGGAAATGTAAGCTCAGAGAGGCTGATTAATTTGCCCATGATCACACAGCTATGAGAGGAGGTGCCAATATTCAAACCCATGTCTAGCCTTCTCTAAAGCCTGTGCTCTTAGAGAAACTCTCCTGGATGCATTGGTCAGACTCTCCATGTGCCCTGGAGAAACTGTTCTGGGCCACAGAGCAGGGGATGCTGGGATTGCCAGCATCATCTGAGGTACAGTAGAAGCAGTTCTGGTCCTGGAATTGGAAGACCTGTGCTCTTCAAGTCACAGCTCTGGTCCTACGAACAGTATGACTCGAAGCAAGTTGTTTAACCCTCTCTGTGCCTCTGTTTTCTCGCCCGAGAAATGAAAAGAAAGTTTTCTATCCTATAGGATTGTTAGAAGGAATCAAATGAGACAGTACATACAACTTAGCAAGCTGGAAACCATCATCACCACCATCATCATTATTCTTGACCTTTAGATGCCACCCCTTGATGACCAGCCTACAGCACATGTGTAGATAGCAGTGCGAGCAGGCCCTTCACACATTCCTGTGAATGTCAGTGATATATGTGTACACACGCATTTATTCCTCTCTCTCCCCACTGAGGTCTCCTTGGATGTGTGTGTCTTTGTGTGATTCCTCTCATTTAACAACTTCTTAGAAAGAGGGAATTCACTTACCAAGATTTCCATCTGACCCTGACTTCTAACACAGGTTCCAGCCAGGAAAAAACTTATGATGTCTGTCTTTAGTGTGTCCCCCACCCACACCCACTCCTGGCCCTCTCTTGCTGCTTCTCAGGTGCCACAGGGCCCCTGACTTGGCACAATCCCCAGCTCACCCCCTAGACAGCGGTCCTTGCTCCAGACCTTCCAATCGTCGTTCTTTCATCAAAACGTACTGACCTGTGCTACATCTCTTTCAGCTAGCATGCTTGCATTTTACAGAGTCTTTTAAGCTTGTCCCAGCCTCTCAAAGGTAATATGTCTTTGGAAGGATAAAGATAAAATGTCCCGGAGGACCCCTCCCCGCCCCCTGCAGCACATTAATAAAAACCCTCTGCTTGAGCAGACCTGTCTCCCTAAGACGACAGTCACAGACTAACCCAGTGGTCTGTGAATTCAGGTTCACTTGTACCCCAAATTATATCCTCTTGAAAATAATGGCGTCCACTTCATGGCACTCTGGGTCTTGGGAAGACACTTTATTGACCATGACCCTGGGTTCCATCACCTTTTCTGAGACTTGGGCCCTGTCCAGGGTGCTGATACTTTTCTCGTTTTCCGGGGTCCCTTTGTGAATATCCATATCCCCTCGGGCAAGAGGGCCTCTGTCAGTGGGTTGAGGTGAGAAAGTCACAATATGTTTCCTCGGTAAGCCTCAATATTGAAAGCCTGTGGAATGGACATAAGAATGAAGACTCAAGCTGTTGTGAAAATCCTGTGTGATAACATATTAAATCACAAGGCAGACCCTCCTTTCTTCTTAGAAAATTACTGACCTATATCAACACTCTGAAAACCAGTCTCTTGACTCTCCTCTTTGTGAGGACTTTCCTTTCACCTGTCCTTTCATGAGGAAAGTAATTAATAGCTTCCCCTGGGATTTCCACAGTGCATGCACACATGTCGCCTTTCAGCACTAACTCACCACACTGCATTATATTTATCAGAGTGCTCCCTGCCTTCCTCCCTGGACTGCAAGATCCTCAAAGGAAAGCTATGCCTTGTTTCCTGCATGTCCATTCTGCCAGGGGTATGAGGGGTGCATGGGCAAGTCCAGCACACACAGAGATTGTGGGATAGAATTTCCCACCCAGCCTCTCTACCTCTCTGCCCTGTCCCTGCCTGTGCCAGACTACCTGTACTGGGCCACTCATTTCCCACCCTTGGAGGCTCAGTTAACTGCCTCTTGCTTGCATTAAATATCTCCAAGATAAAAATTTTTTCCACCATAAGACCTAAGTAATAATAACCTCCTCTTGGGGTTTCTTGGGAATAGGATTTTTAAGTCCATGAATGGCATTCATATTGTAGAGGTGGCCCTGCTCTCTTCACTCCCTGCCATGTCCCATCCATTCTGCTCCTCTCCCAGTGCCCACAGCCCTCCCCTGGACACTCTGCCGGGACCCTCCTAGAGGAATTCCTGGTCAGGCATCTGCCACCATGCTCTCCTCTCTGCCTCCTAAACATGAGAGGGACGTGTGAGAAGAGTGCTGTCTTAGTCCATTCCTGCTGCTATAACAAAATACCTTAAACTATGCAATTAAAAAACAACAGTCATGTATTGCTTACAGGTCTGGAGGCTTGGAAGTCCAAGATCAAGGCATCAGCAGATTCAATGTCTGGTGAGGGCCACTTCTTCAGAGATGGCACCTTCTTGTAGTGTCCTCACATGGCCGAGGGGACAAGAGAGGAGAGATGAACAAGCTCCCACAGACCGCTTTTATAAGTGCACAAATCCATCCATGAAGGTGGAACCCTTGTGACCTACTCGCCTCTTCAAGACCTCACCTCTTCATATGATAAAATTAAGGATTAAGTTTCAATATATGAATTTGAGGGGACACATACATTCAGACTATAGTAGGTGCCTAGGGTCATACCGATATCTCTGCAGGAAGCAGCATATCAGAAATCTGGCTCCAGGGCAGTCTGAACCTTATTTCTGGAGGAAGAGAAGCTGCAATGACCTGATGTCACCTCCCCTCACTTTCTCCTCTGGGTCGTGCCATTCCTCTTCAGCCCCTCCCACCACCCCTTTCCGCCTCCACCACTCCCTGCACTGCCACTGCCCTTCTGTCCCAAAGAGCCCCAAACCAGTCCACCCTTAAGCCCTGATACCCTCTGCCAGTCTCTGGCTTCCATCCCTTCCTCCCTCCCTTTCCTCCTCCTGTCCTTCCCTCTCATGCAAAATCCCAGTCTTTCTCCCAATGCAGAAATGGAATTATCTACACGGATTTGAAAGGACAAATGTGCAGGGAGCCAAATGGCACAAGGCTCTCCTCTCCTTCCCTTTGATAAATTTCTTTTCTGATCCAGCAGTCTTTCAATTAGGTGGATTAAACTGTAACAGAGAGCTCTGAGAGAGAGGGAAGGAGCCGCTTGGGGGGAGAAGCAGGCTCTGAAGGAATAAGCTGATGGCTCCAGAGGGGGCTGCCCCCACCCCCCAGGAGGAGGAACCGCGAGCCTGTATCAGCACCTCATGCCACCTCTGATTCAGGTCCAATAGTTTATAGCTTGCAACATCCTTTTCATCCTCACTGTCTCATTTGCTCTTAACAAGACACCAAAAAGTACTTCTCACTATCCCTGCTTTATCAGTAACAATGCTAATGCTTAGAGAGTGGGTGACTTTCCCACCACAGTCATGCAGCAGGATGATCAAGCCTGGGCTTGATCCTAGGCATTCAGGGCGCTCCCCATCACTCCCTGCCCTGTCCAGGCTCCCAGCTGCCCCATCATATATGATACAAAAGTCCCCAGGAACAGGAAAGGTGGAGAGTTCAGCAACAGACCCATCCTTTGACATGCACAATTGAGTTTAGACAGGTAAGTCTGTGAGACTTGAGAAAATAAGGCAGCAAAGGCCCGGACTCCACAGAGAAGGTATTCTTGGATTTGCAGGCTCCAGGACTTGGTCAAGGTCAGAACTGACCAAAGGACAGACAGTACACAACCTACATGATGCATTAGGCCTTGCTGGTATAAAGCAGAGATTTTCAATGGGCCACACTTGTCTGAGATTGCTGCACAAAAGATGTTCCTGATGGCTAAGACAGATGAAATGACAGTGCTGGCTCTTGGTCCCTTCATACACACACCCTCTACACACACTACACACACTACACACACACACCCTCTGTGCCCTAGCACTGACTTCTTGGAAGTAAGGAGGAACCAGTAGGTCTGGCTATAGATTTTCTACCCTAGTGCCTCAGGGGTCAGGTCCAAGTGGTTCAGAAACACAGGACTCTTACTACCACCCACCCTCACCACGAGCAGTGCCCCTTCAGCCCTTTCATGGTGGCTCTCTCCCCCAGATCCAGCTCAGAGGGGCAAGACCCTGCCTCCCTGGCACCTGTACAAGCTTTCTCAGGATCCGTTGACTTGTCCCTGATTAATGCAAAGTGAAAGGATGCTTCTGTGTCTCTGTTCCGAAGGAAGGAGGAACAGAATTACACATGGGAACAGAGTTAGCTTAAAATCTGAATCCTATGAGGCTTGAATGGAGAGAAACCTGGTAAAGCATCCAGACTGCCCTCCTCACATTACAGACAGGGGAACTTAGCTTCCAAGTTGGGGGTGACTTGCCCAATGGTGAAATGATTACAGATCTGGAAACAGGACCCAGATCTCCTGATATCCAGTCCTGAACCCTTGCCATGACACCATCTGTTGAGTCAAGCTGCTGAGTTCTGGAGGAGGTGACTTAGCCAGGGACCTAGGAGAGATTCCGAAAGACTGAGAAATCTTCATGGAGCATCATTTGGTTGGTATCTTTTAAGTATTCTTTGTTATAGATAGGATACCTTCCAAAATTGCAAGGATAGTTTGTACTTAAATTTATCATGAATTAAGAGGTATCCATTGTATGTAGGTGCTAGGGCAGGTATTACAGAAGATAGAAAAAAAGACAAAAGATGGTGTCAAGTCCTTGTGACGCTGATTGTCCAGGTACACAATTATCTAGTCCACAAACATTAACTGAGATTCCACTATATGGGAGGGCCAGCAACTAGGGATGTTGAGATGGTCAGTATGATGAGGCCCCTGTCTTCTGAGAGCTTATATTCTAGTGTATATTCACAGCATTCACCACGTGCTGGAAACTCTTCTAGGTGCCTTACCTCTATTATATAATCCACAGGAGAAGTCTGTGAGTGCTAATTTTACAGGTAAGGAAACTGAGACCCGGAAAAGTTAAGGAAGCCCACGTACAGTTACCATTTAGCCCAGCTGGTATTTGAACCCTGAAAGTTTAGCTTCAAAGGCTGTACTTTCACTTGCTCTATTACTACAAATGAAAAAGTTTCAAACACATTTTCCCAACATGGCCATGCACATGCCTGGTAGACAGACTAGCTATGTATGCACTCATTAGTCTCCAGGGCCCAGGTGGGCAGCGTTTGCTGTACTTTATAGGTCTATCATATTCAAATTGGGACTTTTCCCTCTGTGGCCCCACTGCACTTTATCCTGCTAATGATTTATTGTTTTAATTGAAACTTCACCTAGGTAGAACTCATTGCTGCAAACACAAGGGGGTTCAGAACCCCTGGAATCCAAGGCCAATGTTGGCACAAGCCAGCAACCTCTCCCCCATCTCCTCCAACTACAACTGCAGACACAAAACGAACAGAAAGCCACACGCTGCCCCAACAGGGAGGGGCCGTCCCTCCTGAAAGACAAATGGCCTTGTACTTTGTGGAGCTGGCCCTACGCTCAGTGGCCTTTGGGTTAGTGAGTGAGACCAGTGCACAGATAGGTCAGTGCTGACAGGAGAAGGGGTGGGGGCGGCAAGAGCACAGGGGGCTCAGGGGGGGAGAGGTGAGCCCTGTAACCACAGGGGAACAAGCCTTTGACAGCAGTTTAGCAGATCTAATGAGCAGCCTAGCTCCACCACGTCAACCTGACATCTCTGTTTCCCCAGGCGGTGGCACCTGTCCATCTGCCAGTCCAGGCCCTATACCCCATCCCCCTTCCTGGCAGCCAGCACTAAAGAAGTGACTGGGTAAACCTGAGGGTTAGCTGAGGAGAACCGCGTCAGAGGTTGGGCCAGTCTCACCACCTCAGAAGAGGGCTCTGCACAGTGGCCTGGGCCCTGTTCATAGCAGACGGACGCCAGAGACAGGAAATGATAAGCCAACACTGACCAAGAATCTACCACATATGAGCCCTGGGTCAGGCTGTTTGGGGAATACAGGAATGAACAAGACTCAATCAAGCACTACAGGGGCTCCATTCTGGTAAAAAGCTGAAATAGTCACATAGATAACTATAATATCAGATAGATCCTAATAGTTACAAATAATTTACTATGGGAGTACAGGGGAGAAAACCATCACTCCTGGTCAAGAGGCATCTTCATGGAGGAAGACACTTTGAGATGAGCCTTGAACTATGTGTAGAATTTTGACAGGCAAGACAGGAATGGGTCATCTGAGGCTAGGGAACAGAGCAAAGAAGAAAAGCAGAAAAATAGGGTATCTGGGGTTGCAGAAATATACTTGGTTGAACCATCAGAGGCAGGAAGTATGACTGGAAAGATAAGCTGAGACCCACTGACGGAAGATCTTGGGTGCTAGGGAAAGAAATTTGATTTTTTTTTTTTAGTCGAAGTCTCACTCAGTCGACCAGGCTGGAATGCAGTGGCACACTCCTGGCTACCACAGCATCAACCTGCTGGGCTCAGGTGATCCTTTTGCCTCAGTCTCCCAAGCAGCTAGAACTATTAATTTTTTGTTTCATAGAGACGAAGTCTCACCAAGTTGCCCAGGCTGGTCTCAAACTGCTGGGCTCAGGCAATCCTCTAGCCTCTGCCTCCCAATGTGCTGGGATTACACGTGTCAGCCTCCGTGCCCAGCAAGAAATGTGATCTGCATTTAGAAGATAATGGGGACCTATGAAAGGTGTTTGACTTGAGTAATGACATGATTGAAATTGTGGGAATGACCAGGAGGGTGTACAAGGTGTATTGGGAAAAGAGACCACTGGACTTTACTACTCTCTAGGCAGGGTACATCCAGCAGATAAAGGAACATATCAGTTAGGATTAGGCATGTAAGTTGTGAACAGCTATCTGGAATGCTGTGTTGAGCAGAATTCTGAGGACTCTTCTTGACTCCACCGAAGAGAATGTTGTGATCAATTTGTGATGTCTGCCATAAGAAAGCAGAGAAGGGTAGTGGAACAGACATCAGCTAATTGCCATCCCTGGTTTAGCAGCAAATAGATACTCAGTAAGTATCCATTAAATTAATGCTTCATCCAAAGAAGCATTGTTCTTTCTGTCTGGGACTACCTCTCTCCATCCGAGAATGGAATGACCACATATCGTTCTGTCCCAAACCACAGGCAGGTGTTCAGGCAAGCCAATCTCTGGGAGGAATTTTCTGGACTGTAAGTACAGGATTACTGGTAGGCAGCTGTTGCCTCTCTGAGAGACTCTGATCCCTTGACCCAGAATTCCATGCTGGGTGGGGAACAAAAAAGAGTGAAGACAAGAAGGGTGGTTACAGGAAGGGGTAGTGGTGACCGGTCTCCGTTCCCTGAAACCCTGGGTGGGGTCAGGCAACTCCCAGGAGCCCAAATCTTAGACGGTCATAAGGAAACCCCACCTATGCCAGGCACAGTCTGGTAGGTCTGTTAAAAGAGGACGCCAGTGTTCCCCTCACCTGTGAGAACAGATATCTGGACAGGCCCCTCAGCCCACAGGGTGCAGCTCCTCTGCTTTCCAGAGCCTCCCCCATCCCTTCCAGCCCCTCCTGTGCCCCACCCCTGTGCTGGTGAGAGCACAGCCCCCTCCGCCAGGGCAGGCTGGCGCGCTCCTCGTTAACTCTCCTGAGCCCTGCGACGTTAGCTCGCTAACGAGAACGGATCTGACAGAGCAGGATTACCCACTCGGAGGGAGCTGGAGCGATTGTGTTTACTCCCAAACCTGGCCCTATTTAGTGGTCTGTGTGCATCATTAATCTTCTTCCACAATCCGTTCCCCATCTGCTCCCACTTTTTAATGAACTGCCACTTGTCGCACTCAATAAAATCAGCACTTTGCGAGAATTTCAGCAACGATGGACAGACGGGAGAAGGCGAGAGGCAGCCGGAGCAGGGGATGGGGGAGAACAAGAGGGAAACCAGGGGTGCTGGGCTAGGAGGCAGCGATAGAGATATCCCCGCGGGGTCGGGAACAGCGTTCGATCTGCATGGGCAAATGAATCACAGCACGCCTGGCACTCTGGGCAACCTTGCCCCCAAGCAAGGTACTAATAACCACATCAGACCAGGGCGCCGGCAATCCGTACACTGCGCCGTGTCAGGCCGGGTTTGATCTGAGCCAGCATGCTTTACACAATTATTTTCCTGGTCATGAATGGTGCAGGCAGCAAGGGGGATGGAGTTTTCCAGCTTTGGCTGCCAGCTCAGGGGATTCATCCGATACCAGGCTATTACCTCCTGATTACTTGCCTTGGCAGCCAACCCACTCTGAGCTGCAAATCAACAGCGGGAAGGGTGCATGGGAAAACTGAGGCTTCACACTACACTTTCAATCATTTGTCACCCTGAGGTGTAATAAGGGCCTCATTCAGAGCCCCCAGACTGAGAGGGTCAGTGGCAGGGGATGAGGACAGGGGTCCCTGCTCTACTTGGGAATCTCAGGGACTGGGTGACACTACAGGGATCATCTAGTTGGAAGCTCAAGGAGAAAACTGAAGGCAAAAGAGGTGAAGGGACTTCCCATGGACACACAGTGGCTCTCAACATATGGAGCATTTGGGTAGGGCTGGAGCCCACGGCAGACCCTCTGGTCTCATGGGGAGTAAGAGTTGAAGTCAGGCTCTGCCTTCTGAGGGTCCTACCCCTCCAGATCGAAAGCCCCGATGCCCTTGCCTGAACCTCTGTCCTATCTAGTTCCTGAATGAAGGCAGAGCAAGGCAGGGAGCTACTGATGAGATCTAGAATCAATCTTGACCTCACAGGCCCAGGTCCAAAAAGCCAAAGATCTGCGCTTCCATGTGTCCACCAAGCCAACAACTCCCTCTCTCTCAGTCTGGGCCAAGGAACTTTCACCATAGGGTCTGGTCAGATAGTCGGGGGGTCCATGCACAAGTGTGAGCGCCCGTCATACTACAAGGTCCTGACAAACAGGCCACCCTGCCCTCACCGAGCCTGCAGTTCAAGGCGTTTCCCTTTCCCAAGACTTCAGCTCTCCATCAGTATTCTTGCCAGCCCCTTCCTGATGAATAGGCTCCTGCCCCTGTGGCCCCTGGCCCTAGGTGACTCTGCTCTCCTTCCCCAGCCTGTCAGCTCCACCAGGCAAGGTCCCAAGATCAGGCAGGTCCGCTTCATAGCCATATCCCCAACATCTAAAGCAGTGCCTAGTGGGCTCAATATGTATTGAACAAGCATTTCAGTGAATGAATAAATGAAATGAAGATCCAGAACCACCTCATCTTGGTGTGTCACCTGTCTTTGGGGCCTTGGAGGTGCTTCCTGTCCTCTCATCTCCTTGGCATCTCTAAGGCTGCCTACGTGACTCTGAGTGTGAGCAGCGGCAGGAGGGTGGGGAGGTCAAATGAATTCATCCCTAGAGCTGTCTTCACCTCTTCAGTCCCTCGCTCTCTCCAGGACCACTTTCTCCCATGCCTCACCCACCAGTGTTCCCAAGGTCTCCCCAGTTCAAGGCTGAGTCACCAGACCTGTGAAGGGAAGAATGGCCCACAGAGCTGGGCTGGTCCTCAGAGATGTCCTAGTCTGGCTGACTTTACACAGACCCCTTCTACCTTTAGCTGCCCTACTTCTTCCACTGGGTCACTCTGGACTCAGAAACAGTGTGTCCACACCAAGATTTTGCCCACACCCATGAAAGGACATCCCACTTGAGACAAAAAAGCCCTTGAAAAGCACAACCAAGAGAGGATGGGAAGCAAAGTCTGAGTGCCAACTTCGCATCTGGAGAAAGGCTATCAGAACTATCAGAAACCAATGCCCCTCTCACACACACACACCCAACCCTAACCTGGTGACACTAAGAAGCAAGAGGGAGAAATGCAAGCAAGAATGTGAAAGAGAGGACATGACAGTGGGTAGGGAAATGGCTGAAGGAAAGACTCACATCACCTTGGAAAAGAGACTTCTGCTCACCCTATCGTTACCATGGTGGAAAATAGCAGTGCATGCCCAAGGTGGGCCAAGTCAGCAAAGTCACATCCAGGTGGTTTTAGAACCCAGGTAGGGGAAGAGCAGTTAACAACAGGTACAAAAGACTGGCCAGAACTTGAGTAGTCCCCAACCCAACCAACACACACACACACACACACACACACACACACACACACACACACCATGACGACTGATATTAAAACGGAAGGCAGCTCTCCTGAGAGCTAGGGTCACTTGGTAGGAAGAAGGGCACAATGGTGATTCATGACCAGTGGTTAGACACTACCACACTTCTGTATACTGAGGTGCTTTAAAAATCCCACCCACCCAATTTTCCCTCAACTCACCTGGAGAGGTACAAATTGGGGTCTGTGATTCATCTGTTCCTCCTCATTAGGTGTGACAGGCAAGATGGCTAACACCTCTGAGAAATACACATTCACAGGGGAAAATAATGAAATAACTTTTTTTAAAAAACTAAAAATCTATAGCAAAAAAATTAAGTTAAAAAACTAGACAGAACAAGAATTTAAAATATCTTTATGATAATAATTTTAAAAGAGATAAGGGAGGATATTGGTAAGAATATGCAGCTATAAAGAAGAAGCAGTTGGAAATTCCAGTGTGGAAATCATCATTGTTGAAATAAAGAATTCTGTAGATGTATTGAATTAGCAGAATAGATACAGCTAAAGAACAAACAGGTGAAGTGGAAGATCAGATTTGTGGGAAGTATATTAAAAAAGAGACAGGTTATAAAATATAAATGTTAAGAGATATGATGCATAGAGGTAGAAATATCAATATGTTTAATAGGAGTCCTAGAAGGAGAGAAAAATGAATAGAGGAAAGGGAATATTTTAAGGAATAATAAGAACTCAAAATTTTAAAAAATTGAAAAATCTCAGATTGAAAATGCTCATATGTGCAAAGCAGGGTGGAGTTTTTAAAAAGGTAAACACGTGTGGTAGTGGTACCTGCAGTTCCAGTTACTTGGAAGGCTGAGGCAGAATGATCCTCTAAGCCCAGCCAGTCAACACTGCAGTGGCCATGAACTTGCCACTGCACTCCAGCCTGGGTGACAGGGTGAGACTCCAACTCAAAAACTCAAAAAAAAAAAAAAAAAAAAGCTGGGCTCGGTGGCTCAGCCTGTAATCCCGCACCTTTGGGAGGCTGAGGTGAGTGGATTGCCTGAGCCCGCGGGTTCGAGACCCACCTGGGCAGCGAGATCTCATCTCTACAATAAATCAAAAAATCAGCTGGGCGTGGTAGCGCATGCCTGTAATTCCAGCTACTTGGAAGGCTGACGCGAAGATCGCCAGAGCCCAGCAGTCGAGGCTGCAGTGGCCGGGAGCGGCCACTGCACTCCAGTCTGGGCGACAGAGTGAGACTCCAACTCAAAAAAAAAAGTAAACACATTATAAGATAACATGATCCAAAGCAAAGAGTAATTTTTTCTAATTTCCAAAAGAAAAGCAGATAAAGTATATGTGAACCAGAATCAAATCAACATCAGACAACTCACCAGTAATCCTGAATACCAAAAAAAGAATAGAGTAATATTTTCAGTGTTTCAGGGAAAAAAACTTTAATACTAGAATTTTATATCCAAGTAACTCATATTTACATATAAGACCAAAATAAAGGATGGTATCAGGCAGATGAGATTTCAGAATATAGAATATTCTCTTTGAAAAAGTCTTGGAGGAAGTACTGTGGCAAAAAGATAAATAAGTTAAGGAGTATGCTGGGAATTGTAGGGTAAACAAGAAAAATGTAAGAAGCAAAAACAATAGCACATCCACAGCAATCTAGAACTAAGATTTTAAGCTAATGTACCTTGGTGTGACAAGGTAAGAATCATCACAAAGGTGACAGGTTCATATCTTACCCAGGGGAAGCGATTGACTTCAGAACTTTATAAGAAAAATAAATATAATTAGAGGCAACCACCAGACAAATGAAAGATAGAATGAATTACTTCTGATGAATCAGCTTTCATGAAGTCATGCTACAGTAACAAGCTATCCCATCTCCGTGGTTTCTGACAACAAAAGTTTATTCCTCATTCAGATGTTGGCTGCAAGCCAGCTACAGCAGATATGTTCCATGTATCTTCTCATCTGGGATCTAGCTGAAGGAGAAGGCCTTATCTCAGCCTCATGGGAGAGGGAAAAGTACAATGCAGGAACCACATGATGGGACTTACAGGTACTTTTGGACTCGTATTCCAAGTGTCAAGCAAATCTCAGGCCATGCCTGATATTAGTGGCATAGAGAAGAATCATCAACCCACAGGGAATGCTGCAAGTCACAAGGAAACAGGCAGGACTATATAATCTTCTCGTGGGGAGAATGGAACATCTTTGAAACCAGAAAAAGAAAACTGACTCTAATTTTTTTTTTTTTTTTTTTGAGTTGGAGTCTCACTCTGTCGCCCAGACTGGGGTGCAGTGGCTGCTCCCAGCCACCGCAGCCTCGACCTGCCAGGCTCCAGTGATCCTTCCACCTCAGCCTTCCAAGTAGCCGGAATTACAGACATGCGCTACCACGCCCGGCTGATTTTTTGATTTACTGTAGAGATGAGGTCTCGCTGCCCAGGAGGGTCTCGAACCCGCGGGCTCCAGCAATCCACTCACCTCAGCCTCCCAAAGGCGCGGGATTACAGGCTGAGCCACCATGCCCGGCTAAACTGACTCTAATTAATGAAAGTCAGCACGGGGGAGAATCAAATTATGAGGCATGAAATAAGATAAAAGAAAGGAGTACTAAAATGAATTGACATTATAACAAGTACAGGGAATCCTATACTTAATGAATTATCTTTAAAAAGCAGAGCAAAACCCAGCAACACAGTTTCTACAAGCAGCATATTTAAAAGAAAATCTAGACTTCAGTCTGGACAAGATGGTCTAGAACTGTTTCCTTGCTCCTCCCCATTAAATGCAACTTTAAACCCTGGAAATAATACCAGAGGCATCAAAGGAGAATTCTAAAAGGGGTAAGAGGGCAAACTGGTCTGTGACCTAGGACTGGAGGTCACAAGTTGCAGTGTATCTTACAGTTCCCAATCGATGAGAAGAAGGTGACCAGACCCACTATTTCTCAAGCGTCAACACACAGTTCCTCTGAGGACAACAGGTAAGCCCAACACCACCAGAGAAGGTGATTGATGGTCCAGCGCCCCAACAGTAAGACTCCTGGGAACGTGCTCTCCTTCCCTCCTGGGCCTGAGATCCCCTCCTCCACCGAGAGGCATCCTGCAGTCCAGCCTGGAGAAACCTCTTCTGCCTTCTCAGGGAGCTTGAGTAGGGACCAGTGGGATCCCCAGCAACCAAATGAACAAAAACACCAGGTGAACCAAATGAACAAAATGAACCAGATGAACCAAATGAACAAAAACACGAGGAAGTCTCTGAAAATCTACCTATCATTGGAATAACAGCCCTCAGATACAGGCCTGACCCTGTGTGAGAAATATAAACAGGGGGTTGCCTGCTAAAATAAAGAAGTTCTAAAGGATCCTGAATCTCCTAACATAATATATAAAATTTCTAGGATACAACTTTAAAAATCACCTAGCATATCGAGAATCAAGAAAAAGTATGACTCAAATGAGGAAAGGCGATCGGAAACATCAGCAATGCGATGAATCAGATATTGGAAATGTCTGATGTCTGAGAATATAATTTTTGTAAAGATTCCATCATAAGCTGGGCTCGGTGACTCAGCCTGTAATCCCGTGCCTTGGGAGGCTGAGGTGAGTGGATTGCCTGAGCCCGTGGGTTCGAGACCTGCCTGGGCAACTTGGTGAGACCTCATCTCTACAATACATCAAAAAACTAGCCGTGTGTGGTAGCGCATGCCTGTAATTCTGCCTACTCGGAAGGCTGAGGCGGAAGGATCGCCTGAGCCCAGCAGGTCGAGGCTGCGGTGGCTGAGAGCGGCAACTGTACTCCAATCTGGGCGACAGAGTGAGACTCCAACTCAAAAAAAAAAAAAAGATTCCATCATAAAAATACTTCAACAATCAATTACAAATTCACCTGAAATAAATGAAAAAAATAATCTTAGTAAAGATTGAAGTTTTTTACACACACACGTATGCGCACACATATGAGCCAATGAACATTATAGAACTTAAAAATAAAATTATAGAATTTTAAAAAACTCACTGGATGAACTCAACAATAAAGTGGAGGTCAGAGGATAAAATAAGTAAATGTGAGGAGAGAAGAATAAATTTCACTCACCAAATCTGAACGACACAGAGAAAATAGATTGAAAAAAAATGAACAGAACCTGCAGAATCTGTGAGATAATCACAAAAGATCCAACATTTCCATCATCAGGGCTGCTGAATGAGAGGAGGAAGAGAGTATAGCTAAAAGAGCATTCAAAGAAATAATGCTGAAAACTCTTCAAATGGGGTCAAAGACATAAACATACAGATACAAGAATCCAAAGAAACCCCAAACAGGATAAACTCAAAGAAACTCATGCCAAGAAACATCATAACTAAACTTCTAAAAATCAAAGACAAAGAAAAAAAATCTTGAAAGCAACCAGAGAGAAACAATGCATTAGAAACAGGAGAATGCCAATTCAAATTACAGTGAATTTTTCATATGAAACCATGGAGGCCAGAAGAATATGGCACGGCAACTTTGAAGTGCTGAAAGAAATGAACTGTCAACTGCAAGTCTATATCCAGTGAAAGCATCCTCCAGGAATGAAGGAGTAATAAAGACATTCTCAGACAAAGGAAAACTAAAAGAATGTTGCTACCAGACCTACATTTAGATACTGATCAAAAAAAAGTCTTCAAACAGAAAGGAAATGATACAAAAATCTTGGAACATCAGGAAGAAAACTAGAAAGAACAGAACAGAAATACTAGTACATACAAAAAACTACCCTTTTCCTCGTGAGTCATATTTGATGATTGAAACAAAAATTATAACATCATTTGATACTCAGGTACCCAAAATTTGGAGAACCCATTCAAACATTTAAAGAATGATTCACACTACTTTTACACAGCCTCATTCAAAAAGCGAAGAGCAGAAAAAATTTCCCCACTTATTTTCTGAGGCCAGTATTATGCCGATAACAAAACCAGACAAAGACAGTCCAAAAAAAGAGAAGACTACAGACCAGGATCTCTCATGAACTTAATTGAAAAAATCCTCAATAAAGTAGCAAACGGAATTGAGCAATGTGTGTAAAGAAGTATACATCAAGACTAAGTGGGATTTATTCCAGCTATATAAGGCTAGTTCAACATTCAAAACTTAACCAGTATAGTCCACTACATCAATAAGCTACAGAAGAAAATCGTTTGAGTATATCAATGATGCTGGAAAAGCATTCGACAAAATTCAACCCCCATTCAATATAAAAACTCTCAGCAAGTCAGAAATAGAGGGCAATTACTCAACCTGATAACGATTATCTACAAACACCTACAGCTGACATCATCCTTAATGAAGAATGACTGGATGCTTTCCTCTTAAGAGCAGAAACAAGGCAACGATTTTCACTATCATCATGCTTCTTCAACACAGTACTAGACATTCTAACCATTGCAGTTAAGCAAGAGAAAAAAAAACAGCAGACAAATTTGAATAGAAAGAATAAAACTTCTGTCTTATTTATAGATGATATGACTGTTTATGTTGAAAATACCAAGGAATCTACAGAAGAAAAATCCAAACAACTAAATAAGTGAATTCAGCAAAAACTGATAAAAGATAAAACACACAAAATCAATCATTTTTCTATCTACTAACCATAAACATGCAGAAACAAAAATTAAAAGCACAATACCATCTATAATCACTCCAAAGAAAATGAAATATTTAGGTGTAAGTTTAACAAAACATGTACAGGCTCTATATGCTGAGAATTATAAAATGCTGATGAAATAAATCCAAGGTCTAAATAACTGAAGAGACATACTGTGTTCATGAATTGGGAGATGCAACATCGTAAAGATGTAATGCTCCCAAAATTGTCCTGTAGTCTTAAGGCAATTCTTATCAAAATCCCATCAAGGTTTTTTTTTCCCTAAATGTAGGCGTTTTAATTAGGGTTCTCCAGAGCAACAGAGCCAATATAATTTCTAACCATAATAAACCAGAAATTTACTATAAGGAACTGGCTTGCATGAGTACGGAGGCTGAGAAGTCCCTTGATCTGCAGTCAGCAAACTGGAGATCCAGAAGTACCAATAGTATAGTTTCAGCCCTTGCCGAAAGGCCTGAGAATGAGAGCAAGTTGTGTAAGTTCCAGTTTAAATCCCAAGGCCTGGGAACTAGGAGAGATGATAGTGTAAGTTCTGGTCTGAGTCTGAATCCAAAGGCAGGGGAAGATTGATGTCCCAGCTTGAGACAGCCAGAGAAAGAGCAAATTCTCCCATACCGAGCTTTTTTGTTCTATGTAGGCCCTTGGTGGTTTGGTGATGCCCACACACAATGGTGAAGGCAACTTTCTTTATTCTAATGACTCAGATATTAATGTCATTCAGAAACACCCTCACAGACATACTCAATAATGCTTAACCAAATAGCCGGGCAGCCCATGGCCCAGTCAATTTGAATTGTAGAAATAACCATCACAGTAGTCGAGCTTATTCCAAAATGTATATGGAAAGACATAGGCCCTTGAATAGCTAAAATAATTTTTAAAAATAAGAATAAAGTGGGCAAAGTTACTTTACTTGATATTAAGTCTTACTGTGTAAGTATAACCATAGCAATCAAAACAATGTGATACTGACAGACATATAAACACATAGATCAATGGAAGAGAATATAGATACTAGAAACAGGCCTACACAGATATACTCAGCTGATTTTTGACAAAGCTCAAAGGTAATTCAATGGAGGAGGAATAGCCTTCTCAACAAGTGATGCTGGAGCAGCTAGACATCCAAAAAGTGAACCTCGACCCAAATCTCACATCTTATACAAAAATTAACTCAAGGCAGATCAAGAATTTAAGTGTAAAATTATATAACTTTTAGGGGAAAAAAAAAGCAGGAGCAAATCTTCTGATTCTAGGACTGGGTAAAGAGTTCTTAGGTTTGATATCAAAAGCACAATCCAAACAAGGAAAATTTCATAAATTGGACTTTATAAAAATTAAGAACGTTTGCTCCATGGAAACACATGTGAAGAACATGAAAAGATAAGCTACAGACCAGGAGAAATATTTGCAAATTGCGTATCCAACAAAGGACTAATATCTAGAACATATAAAGAACTCTCAAAACAGAAAAAAATAAAAGAAAAGAAAGATGAAAAAACACGTCACCAAGGAGGACAGACAGATGATAAATAAGTATATGAAAAGATATCCAGCATCATTAACCATCAGGGATATGCAAACTAAAACTACAGTATAACTCTCTGAATGACTAAAACGAAAACAGATTTAACACCAAATGCCAGTGAAGATGTGGATAAACTGAATCATTTGTTGTGAATTGTCCACACTGCTGGTGGAAATGCAGAATGGTACAGTCACTCTGTAAAACAGTTTCTTATAAAACTAAATGTGCAGTCACTATTCAACTCAGCAGTTACACTCTTGGGGTATAATCCCAGATAAACGAAAACTCATGTTCACAAAAAAGGCCTGTACATGAATGTTCATGAAGTATTATTCATAATAGCCAAAAACTGGAATCAAACCAGATGTTCTTCAACAGGTGAATGGTTAAACAAACTGCAGTACATAGAATACCATGGAATCATAATCAGCAATAAAAAAGAACAAACTATCCACCTACACAACTTGAATAAATTGCCAGGGAATTATTCTGAGTGGAAAAAAGTCAATTTCAAAAAGTTACACACCGTATTATTCAACTTATACGACTTTTTAAAAATGATAGATTAGTGGTTGCCAGGGCTGAGGGATGGTGGTGGAAGGAAGATGGAAGTAGGTATGATTACAAGAGGGCAGCAAGGACTCATGGTAATAGAACTGTTCAGTGTCTTGACTATGCTTGTGGATACACAAACCTTCACATACGACAAAACTGTAAAGAACTGTGTGCACACATACAGGCATAACTAAGTACAAGTAAGAGAAGAAACCTGAATAAGGAATAAGACTGGCACATTATATCAACATCTATATCTTGGGTATGCTATTATACCATAGTTTTGTAAAAATGTTGCCAGGGGGAAACTGACTAAATTATGGAATCTCTCCATATTATAACAAAGCATATATTATACAAAGCATATGAATCTACAATTATGCCAATAAAATTTTGAACAAAAAACAAAATCTACAGAAATTTTGAAAAAGAAAGGGGCGGAGATGAACACTTGTTAATGATATTCATTCTTCCTTTTTTCCATTGAACATTTATTTTTAGCTAGACACATGGCTTCCTGTAATAAAGACTACATCTCCCATTCTCCCTTGCAGCTAGTAGTAGTCTCTGACTAAGTTCTAACCAATGGGATGTAAGTGGTAACCATGTATTCAACTTCCAGATAGTTCTCTTAAAGAAAGGGGGCGTGCCCTTCTGCTTCCCCTTCTTCCTTCTTACTAAATCATGAGGACAAGAGACATAACCTAGGGATTGTGGAAGGCCCCTGGGTCCCTAAGGGCTTTATGGGGTTGCCATAACAGCTCTTGTCTGCCTATGTTTCATTAAAAAGAAGTCTCTATTATGTTTAAGCCACACTAACCCTAAGTTTCTTCTGGACTGCTGTGAAATAACTTCCACTCTATCTGAAAAACTGTTATTTGGATTTTCTTTGACTGAAGTTGAATCCAAATTTATTAGTACAAAAAGAAATGATATTCCATGCAAAAATAAACCACAGTTTTATTATCAAGCCAGGTAGAATTCCAGGTTAAAAAGAAAACTACCAACAAAAAAGAAAATTGTTATAAATTGTAAAAGAATTATAGACCAGGACAATATACAGACAATGAATATTGTGTGTTTAATAATATAGCCTCAAAGACTATAAAACAACTGCTGATAGTACTATAGGGGAAAATAGATAGACTAAAAAAAAAAAAAAAACTGTAGTTAAGGAATTTAACATGCCCCTTCAGAAACTAACAGGTTAAGAAGACAAAACTTGGGCAAAGATATAAAATTTAAGTAATACCACTGATAATCATGAACTGCAATGAAATAAAGAACTATACCCAAGACATGAGGAGTATGTGTTATTTTTTTTAACTCACCTGGAACGTTCAAAGGAATCCTCTATGAACTAGATTACAAAGGATGATTATTCAACCATTTCCAAACACTGTAATAAAAATAGGAATCAATAACAAAAAGATAGGTTTTTATTAATACCAGACATAGAGAAACTGAAAAACCAAACTACTTAATAACACTTGTGTTAAAGAGTAAATCATAGGGGAAATTACAAAATACTTGGAATTGAATGACAGTAAAAACACTACATGTCAAAATTTGTGGGATACAGCTAAACCAAGACTTAAGGAAAATTAATGGCTTTAACTATAGTTATCAAAAAAAAATGGGGGAAAGGAACTACATATTTGACTCAGGGATTTGGAAAAAGATCACAGAAAAGAGAAAATGATAGAAACCAATAAAATCAAGAATAAAAATACATTAAATTAAAATACCACCCTTTTTTGCAACTCCTAATACATTAATTGATCTAGCCCTTGGTCATCAATGGCTGCTAAAATCACTAAAGGATAGTCAACCAGATACTGTCATTATATTTCTCTTGAAGGAAGAACAGAGCCCACTTATGAGACAACTATGTTGAAAATGTGTATCTCTATCTAACGATCTAGATAGGCAGGTATCGATATAGCTCCTGAATTTGGTCAAGTCAATTGCAAATTTACAGGAAATTCAATGACATTTCGGTCAGTTATAAATTCAGTGAAAGTTCATCAGAATTCTAGTAGATATTTTTAGAAAGTTGACAAATTGATTGCAAAATTAGCATATGAAAAATGAAGTCTCAAAATAGCTAAATTAGTTTTTTTAAAAAGAACAAAACATGATGATTTGCCATATCAGAAATTAAGATATACTACAAAACTATATAATTTTTTTTAATTTGGTACTAATTCAAGAACAGATATATAAGTCCAATGGAACAAAACTGAAAATACATAAATAGGCCTGTGTATATGTAGGAACTTGACATATGATAAGAATGGCACCCCAGATTAATGGAGAACAGATGATTTATTTAGTTGATGGTCCACCAAAAGAAAAATTAAATATCTACCTCATACCATATACAAAGGTGAATTCCAGATATATTAAAGACCTAAAATTGAAATGTAAAATGATAGACCTAATTGAATGAAAATGAATAAAGCTCTCCTTGTGATCTTGGGCAGGGCTGGGCTTCACATACAAAACCTGCATAGCAAAAACCATAAGGCAAAAATTAATGACGATATAAAGATTAAGTATTTCTAGTAATCGAAAGGATGCTATATTAGTCTCCTAGGGCCCCTCAAAATTTACATCTTTTCCATGTGCAAAATATACTTACCCCATCCCAACATTTCCAAAAGTCTTAACCCATTCTAGTAACAATTCTAAATCTCACCTAAATGTCATCACCTGATAAAGTTGCAAATCTCATAACCTAAATTATCCAAATCAGATATGGGTCAATCTCTTGATATGATCCATCCTGGGGCAAAACTCCCCTTCACCCATGGATTTGTTATCTGCTTCCAACATACAATGATGAGACAAGCATAGGACAAACATTCTCATTCCACAAAAGAGAAATTGAAAACAACAAAGGGGTCACTATTATCAAGCAAGTCCAAAATGCAGCAGGAGAAAATGTCATTAGGTTTCAAGGTCTGAGAATAATTCTGTGTCCTCTGAGCCTATAGTGGCAGCTCCTCCTTCTGTACCTGCCTCTCTGGCCTCTGCTTCTGCTTCTGTGAATCTGTCCTCTGAGTCATTCATCCTTTTTCTTTAAGAGTAGCACATGTCCACAGTTGAGTGGCTCTATCAACTAGTTCCCTGCCTGTAGGATCCCAAAAGTCTGACAGTTTTTCTTAATTTCATTCAATCCCGTCCCTTTCTGTCCAAGCTGGTATTGTTTCTGTTGGTATAACATTTTCAAAAATCTTGTGGGTCTCCTGGGTATGAGTATAATGACAAGGGAGTCCATATCATTAGACACAGATACTTCCTGAATAATCCTAGCTTTGTTCCTAGATTCTGATGAGATGGTTGATTAGATGCATGAGTCACACACTTAATCTCCAGCAAAATGTTGTTCAGCCACTCTCTTGGTGGTCTCTCCAGAGTGTGCTTTTTCAACAGTGAATGTCCTAATTTTAGCAATCTGGATACCTCCCAAGTCATCAAGTACTGGTTCCTTTATCCTTAACAATTCCTTCCTCAGTTTATCTTTTTCCTCTTATACTTTACTGTAAGCAATAAGAAGAAACCAGGCTGTACCCTCAATATTTTGCTTGGAAATCTCCTTGGCTAAATATTCAAGTTGAATTCTGCCTTTTGCCCAATAGTAGAACATAAATCAGTCAAGTTCTTTGACACTTTATAATAGGAATCACCTTTGCTCTAGTACCCAATAACATGTTCCTAATTTTCTTCTTAGACCTCACCAAAAGTATCTTTAACATTCATACTTCTAGCAGCATTCTGTTCATGATGATATGCATATTCTCTACAATAATAGAAGCTTTCTTAATCATTCTCCTCACTTCCATCAGAGTCTTCATTAGAATTGTTTTTAATATCCCTATTTCTGACAACAATCTCTCCAATGCTATGTAGGCTTTTTTTTTTGAGTTGGAGTCTCACTCTGTCGCCCAGACTGGAGTGCAGTGGCCGCTCCCGGCCACCGCAGCCTTGACCTGCTGGGCTCCAGCGATCCTTCCGCCTCAGCCTTCCAAGTAGCCGGAATTACAGGCATGCGCTACCACGCCCGGCTGATTTTTTGATTTATTGTAGAGATGAAGTCTCGCTGCCCAGGCGGGTCTCGAACCCGCGGGCTCAGGCAATCCACTCACCTCAGCCTCCCAAAGGTGCGGGATTACAGGCTGAGCCACCGAGCCCGGCTTATAGGTTTTTTCTATAATGAACTTCAAAAGTCTTCCAGCCTCTCTGCCTATTATCCAATTCTAAGGTCACCTCCACATTTTTAGGTATTTATTAGAGCAGCACTCCACTTCCCAGTACCAAGATCTATATGTGCTTCCTGGAGCTGCTATAACAAAAAGGCCACAAACTGAGTGGCTTAAAATAACAGAATTTATCTTCTTACAATTCTGGAGGCTAGTAGTCTGAAATTAAGGTGTCAACGAGGCCATGCTTCCTCTGAAGACTCTAGGAAAGATTTCTTCCTTGCCTTTTCCAGCTTCTGAGGGTCCCATGCAATTCTTAGTTTTCAGCAGCAAAATTTCAATCTGTGCCTTTGTCTTCAGATGGACTTCTTTGTGCGTCTCTCTGTGTCTTTTCTTCTTTTTATAAGTACACCAGTCACAGGATTTAGGGCCCACTCTAAATCTAGGATGATTTCATCTTGAGGTCCTTAACTAATTACATTTGCAAAGACCCTATTTACAAATAAGGTCACATTCTGAGGCACCATGTGGACATGAGTTCTTGAAAGATACTATTCAGCTGACTATAGATGCTTATGGAAAAAATTAATGACGAAGTAACAACAGAAAATATTTCAAAGTCTGAAATTATTAAGGATGACTATGTATAACATGTAAGAAGCTTGCAAAACAACAAGACAGGAGGAAATCCTACAGAAAAATGGGCAAGGGATATGAATAGGCAATCCATAGAAGAAGAAACCCAAATGAATAGTACTTTCATAAAAAGCTATTCAACTTCAATTAATAAAATGAGAAATCCACATTAAAACAAGGAAATTCTACTTTATGCCCATAATATTGGCATTAAAAATTAAGTTAGATAATGCATATGTTGAAAAAGTGGAGAACTGGAAACCCAACATAATCAACAATGAATTCCCGATCTTGCTCAGAGTGAATCTAGAGTCATTACTCTGACCCACAAGACTCTGCATTTCCTGGTCTGACTACTTCTCCAACCTCATCTCCATCTCTATCTGCTGTAGCCCACCAATCTCCACACTTTTCCTCTAAAGGCCAAGTACAATTTGACCCCAGGACTTTGGCACTTGCTGTTTCTTTTGCTTGGAATACACACTCCATTCATCTGAGTGGCTTGGTCCCTCGTCTTCTTGAAGGTCTCTGCTCATATGTCACCTTTCTTAGGAGGCTTCCTGATCACTCTAGTAATGTAGGATAGAAGCCCCCTCCTTTCCTAGTTTATTTTTCTCCATCACAGTTACAACTCTCTGGTACATTTTATATTTTGTTTATCATCTATCTCCCTCTACTAAATGTGCACTCAATTTTGCTTACTATAGCATCTGGGCATACACATTCCCAGAGGCCCGCCAATCTACTCCTACACATATAGTCAACAATAGCATCCCCCAAACCTAGAACAATGGGCATATTATAGGTGCTCAATAAATGTGTTCAATAAACAACGAACTATTAATAGTTACTGAGTAATCACTTCATGTTAAGTACTTTAGTTGTACTATTCCATTTAATCCTTACACCCATATAAGTTAATCGACATTAATTCCATTGTACTGACTTGGAGAGTGAGGGGTTAGACAGCCAGTGGAGATCACATAGGTAACAATGATTGATCTGGGTCTTGAGTCTAGTCTGGATTCTCAAATTCTGTACTGTATTCCTGTCAATCGCCCACAATGTTCACAATCCTCACATGGCAGACATGAACAAGCACAACTCACATCTTGTACTGCAGGGAACCTAGTTATCATTTCTCTAGAGCCAACACTACCAAATGTGCTGAGGCCACACTTCCCCCAGACTGCTCTCAGCCAATAGCTAAGCACAGCTGGTACTAGTTGGAGCTTTTCTAGTGGAAGTTTTGGCTTGAGACTCGCCATCAACCTGGCTGAAACCTTCTTAGCCCTGCACTATGTCTGAGATTCTTCCTATCCCATCCTCAGACCAGTGTTGAGGTCTGAAGTTGCCCCTGCCTTGCCCTCCTCCCTGCCTTTGTCCTTTACAGGAAATCCTTCCTGCAGGGAAGTTCTTGTGCCTCTAATTCCATCTTGACTTCTGCTTCTTGGACGCCCAGCTCTAACTCACCTCACAACATGAGCAGGAATCAGTCAGCTTGGTACCTACTAAAGCTGGGCGCACACATTCCCAGATACCTGCCAATCTACTCCTACACATACAGTCAACAGAAATGCAGACATGCCACTGAAAGATAAAAACAAGTTGTCCATAGCAGCACAATTCATGATAGCCCCAAGCTGGGAGCCACCCAAAGACCTATCAACAGTTAGGTAAATAAGTCATGGTATATATACACAACAGAATATTATACAGCAAAGAGAACTCACAACAACATATGAATCTCATCAGATATAAAATAATACATAGTGTAAGATCATATTTCTACAAAGTACAAAACTAATTTATGATGTTAAAAGTCAGTACACTGGTTATCCTTGGGGGGATGGGGTAGTAGCAAGAAGAGTCACAACAGACGTTGAGGTGATGCTCAGTTTCTTGATCTTGATTGTCATTATGTGATTTGGTTTACTTCCTGAAAATCAAAAACATGCAATCTGTATACCTTATATATGTTAGACTCCAATAAAAAACATTTTAATGGAAAATAGAGTAGGCCAACACTGAACACTCCACAGAAAGCCAAAATCGCAACCCAAATGACAAGCCTTAACCTTGTTCCTGTCAGGGTACCAAC
The DNA here is from genome assembly GCF_000164805.1 of Carlito syrichta. Taxonomy (NCBI): domain Eukaryota; kingdom Metazoa; phylum Chordata; class Mammalia; order Primates; family Tarsiidae; genus Carlito; species Carlito syrichta. The sequence continues at coordinate 481,283 of NW_007246118.1, read as the reverse complement.
ATCCTCACAGTCACTTCACAGTGCAAAATGTCCCTTTCCCTTATCCTTGATGGCCAGTATGTCAGCAAGTCCTGCTGATTCTCCCTTCACCGTATCTGGCAGTTTTGACCTGTTTCTTGCGTCCCTCTGTCACTGCTTTATCTGATGCCTGGACTCAGCAGAAGAAGTTGGCTTCTAACTGGTCTCCCAGCCAGAGTCACGACTAAGGTGAGGCAAGTGGGGTGCCTAGGGGGAAAAAAATCTAAGGACACATCAGTCTCAGAGTCTTGTAAATGCAGGGTTGGCATCTGAGAGCGATGCTGTAAATGTTCCTTGACTCAGCCTGCTCCAAGCTCACCACTTTTCCTTCTACTGCTCCATGATGCTGGATCATTGTGCTTTTTTTTTTCAATTTTTAATTTTAAATATGTGGGGTACAATTCAGTGTTAGGTATACGAATGTTCATTATGCAGGTACTCTTATTGATGAGGTGTGCCCCCCTCCCCTGGTAGTTTCCCCCTACTGCCAATCCCATCCCCTTCCTGGCAGTTTCCCACTAGTGCCAATCCCTCTCATTGTATTATGATGATTGTTCAAGGTCTGCTTATGAGTGAGAACATGTGGTACTCAATTCTTTGTTTCTGTGATAGATCACTCAGGATTACACACTCTAAATCCATCAAAGTTACTGTGAAGTTCATAATTTTGTCCTTGTTTATGGCTGCATAATATTCCATTGTGTATATGTACCATATTCTTCTTGCTTTCATCATGTCCCTCCCCTGCCCAAGGATTTGCCAATATCCCACATGCCTGATAATTAAGGATGGCCCTGAGCAAGTCATACCACCTCCCTTCTCCTCAGTTTCTTTAGAAGTACAATGAGAAGCCTTAACCCAGAGATGGCAAATAGATCGCCTTTGAGTACCAGCTCTATCCATGGTAACAGTTATCTTGAGCATTGAGCTGAAAGGGATTCTGAGGACAAGTACAGATTCATCATACAAGGTACCCTAATCGATGACTGATATTTGCCATGGGTGAGTGTCTTAGTCTGTGTGGGCTGCTGTAACAAACTACCACAGACTGAATGACTTAATATGATGTCTCCTTGTTCTGGAGGCAGGGAAGTCCTAGATCAAAGCCCTTGCCAATTTGACATCTAGGGAGGGCCTGCCCCCTGGTTCATTTGCTGTGACCTCACATGGTGGAAGGAGCAAGGAAGCTCTCCAGGGACTCTTTTGTAAGGGTTCCAATCCCATTCATGTTCATGAGGGCTCCATCCTCACAGACTTATCATGTACCAAGGATTTCACCTTCTAATACCATCACTTTGAGGTTAGGATTTCAACAGATGAATTTGGGGGTGGGGGGACATAAGTGTGCAAGCCACAGTAGTGAGAAACAAGACAACCCTACTACACACATCAGGTGTCTGCCTTGGGTAACTTCAAGTCCAAATTGTTTATCCTAACATTCCAAATCCTCTACAATCTAGCTTGTCACACAATGGCCCTGCTTCTTGAATAATTCTAAAACTTCAGCCGTGGTTCCACAATAAGCTAAGCTGAAGTAGACTGAGACGAGCTGTGTGTCGGAGGCAGCGTGGTTGCCTGCAGTGGTCCCATCACTCTCAGGTCCACTGGGCCACACCCCATGGAGGTGGTCAGTCCTCCGGCTCCCCAGGGCCCATTTCCATTCCCAGAACCTAATTCCAAAGCATTGCTCTGAACTCCCTCTGGAGAGTTGATTTATGCCCCAGCTAAGGGAAAAGGAACCCCCAAACACTGTGCCCATTTGTTCGAGCTGCGGATGGTTAAGCAGGGTCACCTCCCACCTGCCAACTGTCCTGGCTTCTCTGGCACCTGCTGGGGTCAGCTGGGTTTGGCAGGTGACCAGGCAGCTTGGCCCAGCCCAGAGGACAAAGCCCAGCCTGTGAACCCACAGAAATGCTAACCTAACCCTTTGGAGGCTCCCTCAGGCTTTCTGAGTCCAAGACTCTCTCTCTCTCTCTCTCTCTCTCTCTCTCTCTCTCTCTCTCTCTCTCTCTCTCTCTCTCTCTCACACACACACACACACACACACACACACACACACTTGCTCAACAGTGCATGATTTATTGATTGGGGAAACCATCCTTATTTTTCTTTGTGTTTTTTTCCCCCCAAATGTTTTCAACCAAAACAGCGATGTCTGGGCTCCACTTGACCCAGCATAGCCAGGGCTCTCTGGTGAGAGAGAACACAGAGAAGATGTCCTTTACCATGTCTGAGCGGGCACCTACACAGAGCCACATAGAGGCAGGTGGGGAAACATAATATAAGATCTGTGCTCTGCTTGGGCATAATGCCTGGAAAACACAGAGCAAAAGGGAATGAGTCTCCAGTGCCTTTTGGAGGGCTTCTTGAAGGAGGTGACTGACACGGGCCTTAAGCGATAAGCCCCAGTTGGCCAGCAGAGCAGAATGGGAAGGGGAAAACTTGGGCCAAGGGATGGAGGTGGGAAAGAGTTCAACATATTATGAAGCACCTCTTGGAGCTCAAAACCTCAGGACCTCCTGTGTGCCCTCTAGACCAAGACCTCTTTTCACATGCTTGGGGTGTGGCGGGGAAAATCTTTGCTCTGCCTTCCTGCACTGGACAGCACTTCCTATCGGCTCCAATAGTCCCGAGGGACCACTGTCAGACCTTCCTAGGGCATTCTTAACATCCTGGGGATGGGTGTTCGGGGGAGGGGGCGTGAAACAGTGGGGAACTGAGATTTCTAGAGACTGGAGGAGCCAGAAGCAACAAGCAAAGTAGCTGGGCACCGAGGCATCTCTCAGGAAATGCCTGGTGCATGGGCCATCTGCCTCCTTCCAGCCAAGCTCCTTAGCCTTCACTACAAAGGCTTCACTCCTGTCCCTCTGCTTGTTGGCTAATCCCAGGGAGGCAATCCCCTCCCAGGTCATGCTCACTGGAGGCTGGAGACCCTCACCTCCTGATGAGCCAAACTGAATAATCAGATTCTCAGGAAGACAAGCCAGACGTGCCATCTGGAACGAGAAGAACTTGGATACTCTGTGGAGGCAACGTGTGAGCACAGAGGCCAAGAGGGCAGAGGGGGCAGGTGAGAGACGGGCAGGGCAGAAACTCCCTTTTCCTCACCACCCAAGAGCTCTATCCATCAACCCCCCTCCTAACACAGGCTCCCTTCAAAGCCCTCCTCCTCCGGGGAGGCTTCCCTGCCTGCCCCAGTCAGAAGTGCCTGAAGTCTCCCCAAAGTTGAGGACCACTCTCTCTAGCCCACGGTCTCTTAAAGCAGGTCCGCACAGTGGAATTAGCAAGGCCTCGGGAGGCTAAACGTAGATTTCATTTTGAACTCTGCCTCAAAGTGGGTGACCTTGGGCGAGGTCCTCATCTTTGACAAAGGTAGGCTTTTCGACTGCCACCTAAGACTTGATTAGAGTACCTATCTCCCACTATTGAGGGAGACTAAATAAGATATTGAGAAAGCCCCAGAACTTAGTAGATGCTTGATAAATGTGCTTCTCTGATCATCTGCTTTATTTGCAAGAGCACACCTCACCTCCTCAGGCTGGAGGGAAGTTCTGTGTGCCACCCGTCCCATCACACACAGTGTGCTGACACAGTCCCTGGCGCGTGGGCAGCTCAGTAAACGCCGCTGGGAAAGGAGGGAGGAAATGGAGGTAGAATCCTGGCAAGGGTGCTTTGACCCCCAGACTGGGTAGGAGGCTGAGTCATCACCCTTCTCATCTAGTTGTAAAGCGCCTGTGTTCATTATTTTAACAGTTATTCGTGATCAAACGATTTGGTGTTAATGTGGATCTAATGTATAAATCCATACGGGTCCCACAGTCATTTAGCATTAATTAAACGAGGCCATTATAAGGCTTGGATTCCGCTGGGTTTATTACGCTTAGCCATTAATGGCAGGAACCACTTGGCCACTGTGCTTTCTCTCTGTTCCTGCCTAGACTTTGTACCTCTGGTGCGGCAGGGGTGGAGCAGGCTGGCAGCTGCTCTGGCACGGAGAGTGGGGCACAGGAGGGCCCCGGCTGGGGTGCAGAAACATGACAGACAGGTGGAAGTTCAGCGGAAGCCCGGCTTGTCCCTGAGGACCTGACATTTCATTAAGAAGCAATAAGGGCTACATTAGCAGAGCACTAACCTGGGAGTCCAGAGAACAGGATTTAGTAGGTTCTGCTCTGCTACTGCTCACTAGCTGTGCGAGACACGTCCCCTCTCTGTTCCTCATTGCATTACGCTCTGCCTGAAACACGTCTCTCTGTTTTCCCAAGGCCCCTCCTCTCCATCTTTCAAATCTCAGCTCACCCAGCAACTCCTCCAAGAAGAGAAACCACTCTCTCCTGACCCCCACCTCGCAGCAGTCTGGGACACACACTGTAACTGTGTTACATTCTTCGTGGACCTCACCGCTGTCTAAATGATCTCCGAGTTTGCTCTCATTTGTTTACTTGCGTATTATCTCTGTCTCCTCCCTGCTATCAGCTCCACGAGACCGAGGGCTCGTACGTCTTATTCATCACTTTAACACCAATTCCCAGAACGGTACCCGGCGCGTGGTAGGGGCACAGAGACTAATTTGTCCGTGGACTGAATCGCTAGGTGATCACTAAAAACCCCTCTGTGGTGGGCACTCAGTGGTGCTTGACATCCATATCCAGAAAGTAAGGGTGGCGGGGAGTGCAGGAAAGGCTGGGTGTGTCCAGCGAGACTCATGGGAGGAGGAGGATTGGAGCTGAGTCCCAAGGGATAGAAGAAAAGCGACCTGGAGGAGAGGAACAGGTGGGTGTAGCCTTGCGGAGCAGACGGGAGCCACAGCGGTGGAGAGCGCCGAGTCTCAGCAGCTGCTGCACCTACAGGCTCCCAGCCAAAACCATTTGGTGAAACTATATTAATAATCACAATGCAAGAATCCCTTGCGGACTGGAACAATTTCCCTTCCAAGGCAGTGACATGCATATCACTTCACTTTATTCTTCTGCCATTCCCTTGGTACCGGGGAGGGGAAAATATCTTCTGCTGTTTATACATATAAAATTAAGAACAATAATTGTTCATTTGTATAGCACGTTCCAGCTTCCAGAAGACATTTTCCTGGGCAGAAATGAGAGTATTTGTCCCCATTTTGCAGAGGAGGAGACTCAGAGAGGTGAAGTGACTTGTTCAAGGTTACCCAGAGAGCAAGGAGCTTAAACAACTCAAATCCAGAACTTTAAATTTTTCTACAGCCCAATGACCTGTTTCCCAAATGAGAAAACTAAGGCAGAGAGAGAGTACATGGCTAGCTTTTGAGAACCGACCCTCACACACAAGCGCACATACAGGGAGGCTAAGTTATTTGTAGGGTCCGAGTAGGCATGAGTAGGACAAGGACAAAGGGACAACCTCCCTTCCAGACATGAACATGGAGATGGAGATTACCCTAAATGAGCATTTTCATTGTTACAGTTTAAGAGGAGCGGGTCAGAGACTCGTGATATTATAGAATCCTAGAATTTTCAACTGAAAAGGATGCTGAAGATGTCTACTACCTCCTTGTATATAGGCCTTGGTTCCCTGTTCTAAGCGCTTTAATTTATTATTGTAATTTTTGATGCAAAAAGCATGATGCCATGCCCAAAGTAGGCACTCAGTGAACATCTAGTGCAGGACTAGAGACTGAATGCAGATGAGCCAGGCAGGTGCAGAACGTCAAAAGGCCATCAGCACTCAGTCTTGGGGACAGTAGGGAGTGGTGAGGACTGTGGCAAGTTGGAGAATATAAACTCTTTGTGTGTTGGAGATGGGGGAGGTATTATTGCATCCAATTATTGCCATGTGGACATGCAGATTCAGTGTTACCAATTTATACAATTTTTAAAGAAAGGTCAGAAATATAGCTCTCTATGGGAAATTCCAGAATTGTAAATGTTTGCATTTCAACGTAAAGCTTTGCGTGAGCCAAACAAAATATGTCCAACAGCAAGGTTTTTTTTTTTTTAACCCTATCAGTTTTATTGAGTATAATTAATATTCAAAGAACTGCACACATTTAATGTGTACAATTTGGTAAGTTTGGACTTTTATGCAAACATCCGTGACACCATCCAACACCCCAAATATTCAACAACCCAAAGTTTCCTGTGTCCCTTTGGTTTTTGTGCAGTTGTTTTGTTTTTGTTTTGGGGGTTTTTGTAGGGTTTTTCTAGTGAGTGAGTGTGTGTGTGTGTGTGTGTGTGTGTGTGTGTGTGTGTGTGTGTGTTGTGGTATAACACGAAATCTACTCAACCAATTTTGAAGTGTACAATACCATATTCTTAACAATGTCACACAGCAGGTCTCTAGAATGTATTCAACCAGTATAATGAAAACGCTACTCTCGTTGAATACCCTCTCCCAGTTTGCCTCCCCCCCCCAGCCCCTGAGAATCCACTCTAACTCCAGGTGCTGTTGGTGTAGCCAACGGTTTTCTCTGCTTCTATGAGTGTGATGACACTAGAAACCTCAAAGAAGTGGAATCTGCTGTAATTGTCCTTCCACGACTGGCTTGTTTCGCTTGGCATAAGGTCTTCCAGGTTCATTCACGCTGTTGAAAAACATGAAAGAGAGAGGAAGGCTTTCCTCTTTTCCGAGGCTGAATAATATTCCACTGTAAGTCCATATCACATTTTCTTTACCCATTCACCCAACAGCAAGTTCCTACCCATTGTCCATCAGTTTGACACTCGTAGGTAAGTGACTAAATCAACCCCATTCAAACGCTTCAGTGTGAAGACGTGGCAGCTCAAAGAGTGAATTCATGTTCCTATGAGCACAGGTAATTAGGGGCAAAACTTAAACCCCAAGCTTTCTGATGTCCAATTCTCAAACTATTGACCAAAGGATAACATCAGTGGGAGAGATTGTATATCTGAGGACCTGGTGGGTTTGGGGACACTAGAGTGTCCTGTCCTGAATCCGTACATTCTATCCAGACCAGAGTCTGCCCAGAAGTCAGGATCCATTTTCCCACCTGGGTTGAAAGGCCTCATCTCCAGAAGAGACACAAGGTGGAACTTTCTGGCCTCCCTCTACCCAAAGCCTTGGAAAAGCCCTTCACGCCCTCCTCGATGCTCCACCCTCAGGCCACTTAGAATGCAACACCGTGGCACAAGCCAGCTGTCACTGAGGCACTTACAGGCAGAACCGCAGAAAAACCAAACCACTGTTATTACACTTAATAACCAGTTTCCACATCATCAACTCATTGGAGTCTGACAGGCACTGTTAGGGTGTCAGCTCCCTCGGCCTAACAAGTCAGCACTAGCGGGGGTAGGGTGAGGGGAGGGCGGGAGGAGCACCAGGCAGGACTGGGCACTGGCCTCCCTCGAGTTATTCCATACCCCCTCCTGTCCCATGAAGAGGACCCATACCCAAGGGTAGCCAAGGCTCAGATCCACCCTCTACCCGGACACACTCAGGACCCCAGTGACTGCACCAACAGCACTCAGGGTTCGGAGCAGGATCAGAACCGCAGAGAAGGGGCCTCAGGAACCTGTCTGGTACCTGAACGTGAGAAGACAGCCTGGCTTGGCAAAGTGGGGGCCAAGGGTCTGCAGGAAGCAAGTCCGGGATTGAGACACCTGGCTGGACCCCAGCTCTACTGTGTGACCTTGAGCAAGTGACTTCACCTTTCTAAGCCCTAGCCTCCACATTTGCAAAAGGCAGCCCCTCAAAGTTTTGCTATAAGGGTTCACTAGGATGCATGCACAGAACCGAGCATGGCATCTGCGTCCAATAAGTGGAGGGTATTCCTGAACTATGACTGAAGGGAAAAGGTGCAGAGGGTAGGGAAGCAGCCAGGGACAAGCACAAGCGACTACTAGAAAAAGAGACCATTGAGGAATGCTTCTGAATCAGCCTAATACCTAGCGGGTGGGGGGCCTTTTAGAGCAGTCTTTAAAATAGCTAGTAACAATAAAACCTAGATGGGCACTGTGGCTAATGCCTGTAATTCCAGCACTTAGGCGGGTGGAGACAAGAGGATTGCCTGAGCCCAAGGGTTCTAGACCGGCCTGGGCAACTTGGCGAAAACTTGTCTCCAAAAAAAAAAAAAGGAAATAATAATAATAGAAGCTAACATCATTCTCATTGACTCCCTCAGAGAGCTTAGGTTACTTGCCCAAGATAACCCAACAAGCAAGTGGTAGAACTGGGCTTGGAGGTCAAGCAGTGAGACTGGAGCCTGAGATCGGGACGTCATTTTCCCTCTCTCTCGTCCCTCCCCTTCCAGCCCTTGGGAGCTCATAGGGGAACTCTCTCCCCTTCCAGCCCATGGGAGTGGGACAGGAGGGGCTAGGCTATGGTTAGGCCGAGTCTTGAGGTCTCACTCCCAGAATATTCTGCACTGTAACAGCAAATGACCCAGGAGGCTCAGAGAGCAATTCAGGCCAGGAGCTGAGGCCTCCGGAATACAGTGATCTGCCTGTCGCTCTGGGTCGAGACCACCCGAGCTACGCCTTCCATGAGGTCCAGCCAAAGTGGTAGAGCCTTCAAGAACACGGGTCCATTCCCCTGGCCAGACCCTGGCACACACACCTGCACCCGCGGAACCGCAGCGCGGGCCTGAGGCAGTGTAGTGCTGCCATCTTTTGGCTGCACGCTGAACTGCAGCCCCACCCGCCAGGTGGGGTGCACCCAGCCAGAGCCACAGCCCGGGCGCGCCAGCTGTCTGCTCGCCTGTCCTGCGGCGCCTCCGGCCGCACCTGGAGAGAGTCCACCCAGCGAGCCCTGGCGGGGCGGCCTCTCCATCAAAGGAAGCCACGATGCCAGACCAGCCTGGCAGCCACAGAGGGACAATGGGGCTTGCAGAGGGACAGTGGGCCAAGCTAGGGTCTCGGGGGTGGCTGGGGGTGCCCCTGTTCCCATCTCATCCCTGGGTCTGCGCATGGAGGCAAAGTAGAGACAAGGAAGGTGAGTGAGTGGGAGACAACGCGTCTCCGGGCACCTCAGGAAAGAGTTTGCTGCCAGTTTCAGCCTGAGCCGAAATTCCCAAAATACTAGGAACTGTTGTCCCTGCAAGGTGGAATTGTGGGTGACGCATATGGTTTTGTTAGGTTGTTTCACTGTTTCATTGTGACTGTTCTATTATTTTTCTCTTTTTTCTTTATGCTTAATTCGAATTTCACATTTTTCTATAATGCCTAAGCCTCATGACATAATTTGTGTTTATAAACTTGTCTGAAAGTAAACTTACTTTTAAGTCAAAGCACAATAATTCTAGAGCAAAAAGGAACCCTTTCTTTCACAGGTGAGGAAAATAAGATTGGAGATGGTGACATGCCCAAGATCATACCACGAATCCATGGCCAAGATGGATTAGAACTTTCCTCTCAGGACAGGATCTTTCTTCTGAGGGTGAGCTGGGCCTTTCAGTGAAGGCAGGATACCCTAAAAGTCGTCCATGACACCTGTTTTTCTGTTACTGTCTGCTTCTCCCATGCAAGCTTCATGGGGGCAGGAACCTTACCTGTCTTGTTCACAAAGGTATTTCCAGTGTCCACTGTAGTGTCTGGCATGGGACAGACACTCCATAAATACAGGTTGGATGGATAGAGTTAGTCAGGGAAGGCTTCCAGGAGGAGGTGAATTATAACTCATCTTTTTAAAGACACTGGCAATGGATCCACAGAGAAGGCGCAAAACATCCCAGGCATTGGGGGATGGCCTAGAGCATACACACAGAAAATATGCATCCCCAAATACTTGCAGGGGAGGAGAGAATAGTACAGATTGTCCTCCCATGTGCCTGAGTTAGGATCCATCCCTGGCCCTGATTCCTAGTCACATCCTGGGAATCTGGGACAAAAGCCCAAAAACATTCCTCTCTGGGAACAGGGAAGACCCCGAGAACTGAGGCCACAGTTCAGCCTAGCTGGGCGTGATGAGGTCTGGCTGGGCCTGGCTGGATCTGACCATGCTGGATGGGGCTGACGGGGCCTGACTTGGCTGGGCTGGGTCTGACCACGTCTGGTGGGTGAGCCTGGCTGAGTTGGGGCCCCCTTCTTGCTCCTGTACCTGGGAGACCCTAGTCCTGTCACATCAGCCTGACCTCCCAGGGCTCTAGTCAGAGACAAATGGTGGGGGTCGAAGGGAAAAGTTGAGGGGATTCAAATTTATTCAAGGTCTTGTTTTGAGGGCGCTTGATAATATCACTATTACTTCCGGAACATAAAAATGCATTAAGATGCAATGATCGTGTTGAAATACGGAAGCTACTGACTATGTTTAGGTACAGATATGAAAGCCTGAGAGAAAAATGGAAAATTTCAGCAGGGGGCCATGAAAATTTCTGAAAGGAAAAAAATTACTCTCTTAATTTCTCTAGTAAAGTCCCTCGAAAGGTTCTTGGGAAAAAAAGGCTTTCTTTTTCCTAGAATGCTGCATAATGCCTATCGGACAAGGAGGCCAGGAGCCCTGCACACCTCCCTCCAACCCCAATCCGGAGGGAAACACACACTTGCTGAGTACCTGCTGTGTGCCAGGCTCTGGGCTAGGTTAATCATGTGTGTGGTCTGGTGTGACAAAAACAGGGCAACCTGTAGATCACAGGCAGCTTGCAGACACTCGGTGGACCAACAGCACTCGCCCCACACCTGGTGGGAGGGTCATTCAGCCATAGCCCCTGCTGATCCAGGCTTGTCCCACCACAAGGGGGATGGGTGGGGCTCTAGTCTGTCCTTAGACCTGGGATATATTTGGAAAGTGGGGAGCACATGCTAGTGTGAGGTCCTAGCCTCTCCCCTCCCGCAAGCACTTGGTGACCTGCCCCGAACAGAACCCGCCCTGCCTTGGGTTTCAGACTTGGCATTTCCTCCTGCAAAGCCCTTTGGCACCGATGCCTACAGACACCTAAAAGCTGGATGGGAATGAGGGCTCCTCCTGGGAACAGGGGCCGGGGTGCTTTGGTTACTGTTTCTGAGTGAGAAATAAGAATTCAGAGAGACAAAGGACAAAAACAAAAAGATGGAGAGCCACCCTGATAAAAAGAATCAGAGATCAACAGAGAGGTGGAAACTGAGAGGGACGAGAAAAAGAAAGATGGAGAAACAAAGATTAATAGAGAAGAAAATGAAAGAGACAAAGAGAGAAATGAGGAGAGACGGTTACAAAGAGGGAGGGAAGGAAAGAGACAAAAGACAGACCAACAGTGACAGAGCCGGGGAGAGAAGGGGGGAGGCTCCTCGTCTCCCAGCGGCCCCCCCAGCCTCCCTCTCAGCCCTCCCTGGAGGAACCCCGAAGAAATGGGAGGCGGAGACCAGCAAAGTCGCCGGGTAACCTTGGAGACGAGAGAGAGCCGGGGAGATGGGTACAGGGTGGGGCGCTGCAGGGGGCGGGGGCACCAATTGGAGACCAGCAACAGGTCCTCCCACCTGGGGAGAGGGTGGGGGAGAGCAGAGGGGAAGGGCCGTGACTCTGACGAGCTGGGAGAGGGAGGGACAAAAGATTCCAGGAACAAACCTAAAGAGGCCTGAGGAGCCGGAACAGAGAGAGAGATTTTACTGAGAATCAATTTAGGGAAGAAACAGCAAGGAGTTGGGGAGCTGTGATAAGAGGAAGGGGGCGGGGTGAGGCGAGCAGCCCAGATGGCCGTACTGGCGTGAGGAGAGGCCAGGACATTGGGACACTGGCACTGGGCAGAGCAGCCAGGCCGGAAATTGTCACAGCAGACTGGCCAGGAGAGCTCTGGTTTCTGACCCTTTCCCTGAGACCTACTTGTAGCATCTCTGAATGGACAACCCCCAGCTGGGGACACAGAGCCTCTGAATCTCAGCATCCGGCTGGGTTGCTTTCACTCATGCCCCAAATCCTGGCTGACCTCCCATTGTGTGCCAGGTGCTGTGCTAGGGACGCGAGGACCACTAGAAAAGTGTGTGCCTTCAAGATGCTCATAGGAAAAATGGCGTACACAAATAAAATGACAGTGACATGCAAGAACTCCCAGATCACTCACTGCTAGCTGGGGCCCATCAGAGGAAGCCTCCCCCTGGGGGGTGAGGAGGTTCATGCTTGAGCCAGAACCTGAAGACAGGGCAGGGCCAAGACCTGGGAAGGAAACCTGTGGAAGGCCTGTCTGGGGTGAAGCAGGAGCCAGGCAGCAGGCAGGTAAAGGAAGCCAGGGGTGAGGCCTGGGTCTGCCACTGACTAGTGTGTGGTCTTGGACAAGTCACAAGACTTTTCTTAGCCTCTTTTTCCCCATCTTGGAGAATTGCTTAGGAATTTTGGATGATATCTGTGTAGTCCCTGGCACAGAGTAAGTGCTCAGTAAGTGGTATCTATCATCGTTATAAAGAATAAGTAAAGTAAAATCACTATAAATAAAAAAATAAACTAGAATAAAAGGCAGTGGCTAAAAATGGACTGGAAAGGAGGGTTTCAATCACTGCAGGGAAGCCTGAAATGCCAGGAATAAGATAGGGTGGATAGGGAGGCTGAGGTTGCAGACCACACACACACACACACACACACACACACACACACACACACACTCACGCCACCCTCTTATGCCCAGAAGAAGCTGTGAACCACAGCTTTTGGCAGAGCCCTGGTTAACACAGCTGGGTGGCTTATCTTTACCAGTCACATAGAATACTAGATGTCACTGAAGCCATCTTGAACAGGGCTTTTAAAAAAAAAACAAGTTGGCCGGGCTCGGTGGCTCAGCCTGTAATCCCGCGCCTTTGGGAGGCTGAGGTGAGTGGATTGCCTGAGCCCACGGGTTTGAGACCCACCTGGGCAGCGAGACCTCATCTCTACAATAAATCAAAAAATCAGCCGGGCGTGGTTGCGCATGCCTGTAATTCCGGCTACTTGGAAGGCTGAGGCAGAAGGATCACTGGAGCCCAGCAGGTTGAGGCTGCAGTGGCCGGGAGCGGCCACTGCACTCCAGTCTGGGTGACCGAGTGAGACTCCAACTCAAAAATAAAAAATAAAAAATAAAAAAAACAAGTTGAAAACACGGTGGTTTTAAAATGTGTCCATATTTCTTTCAATGTTCCTTCCTTCAAAAAATGAAGCCTAATTCCCCTTCACTTGAATGTGGCCAGATTGAGTGGCTTGTTTCTTGCAAAAAGAATGTAGCAGAGGTGACAAGCTGACTTTGAAAACTAGACCACAAAGAGCATTGCTGCTTCCTCCTTGCTGTCTCAGATCATGCATTCCAGGGAAAGTTGTGCCCTGAAGACACTCAAGCAGTCCTATGGAGAGCTCCACATGGGAAAGAACTGAGTGAGGCTCCTGCCAACAGCCAGTACTAAGTTGCAAGCCATGTGAGTAAATCATCTTGGATTTACTGCAGCCACGGTCAAGCCTTCAGATGAGACTGCAGCCAAAGTCAGCCACGGTCAAGCCTTCAGATGAGACTGCAGCCAAAGTCAGTATCTTGACTCCATTCTCACAAGAGACTGCAAGCCGAAAACATCTAGCTAAGTCATGCCCAAGTTCCTGACCTTCAGACACCATGTAAGATAAGATGTCCAATGTGTATTGTTCTTTTAAGCTGCTAAGTGGGCTGGGATCATTGGTCACACAGCAAAGGATAGCTAATACAGTGGCTTGTGACTGGGTCTGGAGCCATAATCCCCAATAGGGCATCAAACCCACAGCAGTAGTCGTTGGGGACTGGGTTTTAAACAACTGAGCCCAGTCCATGCTCACAGCAGTGGGGGTAAGGAGATAATGCAGAAGGATCCAGACAGGGCACCAACAGTTTCTGCCACAGATAGAGCTCCAAATGACACCTGGAGAAGGCTGTGTAGGGCACAGGCAGGATCTGGACGATTCGGCATTCCCAGAAAAGGCAGCAAGATTGAGTAGGCCCTCCTTGTCCCTGGCTCTTCCCATGTTGACACAGCTATGTGGCTTGCCTCGGCCACAGGCGGGCCAGCGTAGCAATAAGCACAAGGATGCATTTACTTCACCTGGCCTCAAATCCTCATCTTCAGCTAATTATCTGGGTTTTCCTGCACAAATGACTGTGACTCTCTCGTCTTGGTTTCTCATCTGTGAAATAATGATAATAAACCCTGCTTCATGGGATAATATTCTCACTGTGTGGCAAATAGTTTCACTCATGAAAATCAGATAAGAAATAAATAACCAACATCACCCAAAGTTGCAGCCCCATGTGTTGGTACCACCCAGTCCTTGAAGGCAGGAAAGGAGACCTCAGTGGGAATTTCTCATTTTTATTTGCTTTCCAGCTCCCATGTGGCCTCATATCCTTGAGGGTTGGAATTAATTTCCACAGAAGATTAAAAGGAAAGTTTTTGGATTTTTTAAAATAGCACTCTGATCAATTCAGTCCCATCATAACCTTCTGACTTGTTTACAGAGTACATCTTGGCCTTGACCTCATTCCATTTTCATCACAAGCCTGGCTACTCACTGAGGCATGTTTACTCTGCTAAACTCTCTAAGTCTCAGTCTCCTCGTCTGTGAAATAGGCCTAATAACTACTGGATCCATTTGGTTGTTGTGAGGGTTAAATGAGGTCGTGAGGGAATGGGCCTAGCAGGCCCACCTCAAATATTCAGGATGATTATGACAATGATGACACTTTCACCAGTGCCTACAACACTAAATATGCTCTTGTAGCATGAAATGTAAACAACTTAAGGGTCCTCATTTCTTTTATAGAAGGAAGTTCATTTTCTTTCCAAGGCCTTTACTCAAGTAATTAAATGTTAGGAACCCCAAGAAATTCTGGCATGGGACAAGAATCTGTCCTTCTCCTGGAATGCCTGCAGCCTCACTATGTCCAGTATTCTTCATCTCTGTACCTGCCAGTATACCTCCCACATCAGTGCCCTCCACATGTAGGGGAAGGACATATTGGATGGATGAGTGGGTGGATGGATGGATGGATGGATGGATGGATGGATGGATGGATGGATGGATGGTTGGTTGAATGGATGGATGGATGGATGGATGGATGGATGGATGGATGGATGGATGGATGGATGTGTGGATGGTGGGTTGGATGGATAGATGGGTGGGTAGATAGATGGGAGGGTAGACAGGTGTAAGAATGATTTGAGGCTGTCTTTCACTCCAAGCCCCATGCCAGACCTCATCCTAGTCCTTTCTTGGGACTCAGTGTGTACAGAGAGAATTCCTCTTTTGCAAGGAAAGGGAGGAGAGAGAGAGGAACAATAACCACCCCACAATTAGCTGCCATTCCTAATCATACACATTTCTGACGCATTACCTGATTAGGTTGTGATAGCACTATCTCTGCCCAAGGATGTGCTGAGAGAGCCTGGGCTGCTCTCCCCAGAATGGATGGAGGGAGAAGTCCTAGCTAGGTCTAGAAGTGTTCTTCAGGGCTCAGGGAGTCAGCAGCCCAAGCAAAAGACGCCCCAGCAAGACAGGAGCCTTCCATCATGACCTCAGTCCCTCGGATGTCTTAGGATCCTCTGGGGTGAGAACAGAGAATGGGGAAGAGGAGCATTCCTCACAGGATCTCCTCACCATTACCACCATCCCACCCTAGAGATGCCCAGAGAGGAAATGAGGAGATGACTGGCTAGAGGCTGGGAGATTACTTCGGTGTCACGGAAAAAGCCCTGTACTTAAGTCAGAAGCCTTGGACTAAAGATTCAGCTCTGACACCTACTGGCCTTGTGACCTTGCACAAGCCATATGACCTCTCTGAGCCTGATTCTGGTGAGAAGTTTATATTGGACAATCTCTTAGGATCCCTCCTACCTCTCAAGACTCACTGAGTCCAGAAGAGGACCATTAAGGTCATTCCAGAGCTCGTGATCTGGACACCAGGATTGAGTCAGGAGAGTTCCACCCACCAGCTGGCCACCTGGCCACAGAAGCCTTCGGGCCCCCTCCTCAACACTGTAACTGGTACCATGAAGGACACCCTAGCAGAGCCCAAAGCTGCCACAATGCGGGGTGGGGTTGGCAAGAAGACAGTGGCAAAGACAAGAGCCCCTGAGCATATCACACACCCGTTCTCTCTGCCCGTAGGGAGTCGGTACTCTCCTAGCCCTAAAGCATCCAGGAAATGAAGTGCCAGATCACTACCTAGTGCTCAACAAGGGGCTCATGGCACCAAGTCCTCAAGAGCCGGGCAGAAGCTCCAGTCAGGCAGGGCCCAGCTGCCGACCCTCTCCAGCCACCACCTTGAACTCTGAGCTCCAGTGTCCCTGCTGTGAGTGCCACTTGGCCAGCCCAGACAGCCCCAGCAAGGACATGGAGCCTGGCCAGGTCCCCAGCATGGATGGCAACTCATGATGCTTCAGCTCTGCCAGGCCAGACTCCACCAGTCCGGAGACAGATGTCTCTGGATCTCAGCCTTGACTGTTCCAAAGCAGAGTCAGGGAAGAGGAAAGGGTGACCCAAGCCCAGGAAAGGAAGAGAAGGGGGCTGGCATCACACAGTCTTTTCTGGGAAGCATCCTGGAAACAGTTTCTGTTGGGACCCTTTGCCTCCCTCTGAGCTCCAACCCAGCCTGTCCCTTGCCCCTGGCTCCAGTCACAGCTTCCAAAGTCAGGTCATTCTGCAGGTGACAGCAGCAGTGGTGAGAAGGGAACTCTCTGCAACCAAACTGGCGTATGGCTCTACAGGAGGGGGACAGCAGTGCGGGCTTAGGGCCCAGCATTGGACTCCCCTTGGGTTTGGCTGACCTACACTGGAGGGTCTCCAGGCAGATGAGAGATGGAGGTCTGAGGCACACCTGGTTTGGAGACTGCCTGTCCTCATCGTGTCCTGCCACCAACCTGCCACATGAGCTTCCCTAAGAGACCTAGCTCTCTGTAATCTGTTTCCTCATCTGCCTAGCATCCCCTCTGCTCAAGGATTCTTGGGAAGCCCATATGATTAAATGTTCTGCATCACTCCTAGATGCCAGAACCAGCAAGAGACACAGAGAAACAACCACCCCAACCACAGAAGGGTCTCCAGGCAGACAAGAGATGGAAGTCTGAGGCACACCTGGTTTGGAGACTGCCTGTCCTCATCATGTCCTGCCACCAACCTGCCACATGAGTTTCCCTAAGAGACCTCGTTTTGCAGTTGTAGAACAGGCTCAGATAAGTTAGGTGGCTTCTCCAAGGTCACACGGTATGCCACGTGAGAACATGAATTCAAACACTCATCACTGTGCAAATATAAGGTCTGAGTAACAGAAACAATGTTTATGTAACAGATACTTGCATCAGTGAGAATCTATGAAGGTCACAGACCCTCCCTCTGAAACCCTCACACTCATCAACACGTAGACTGCTCATGTGATCTAAGGGTTGGCTCTTGAAGCCCATTCATGGATTAGCTGGTGGTCAAGGAGTCCAGCTTTGCCACTGTGTGACCTTGGACAACTTAATTAACCTCTCTGTACCTCATTTTGTCCACAAGCAAAGGGGACAATAAGAGTGCATGGCTGATGGGTTGTCTGGAGGGTTTAATGAGTTCATAACATACTTGGAACAATGCCTGGCATATAGTAAATGCTGAATGAATGTTTGCTATTATTACTCCCTGAAGATAGTCTTGGCATCTCAGGGCTCCAGATGCCAGAGTAGCCATCTTTCCAGGGGGCGGATCAAGTGCCCAGGTGTAGCTGCTCAGGTCTCCCCAAACTCCCAGCCTTGACAGGGCTGGGTCAATAAACTCTGTGAGATGAGGATCCCACCCACCCTAGTCTCCCACCACCCCCAGGCCAGTGCCCCTCACTTAAGCCCTGACCATCCCCACCTGCCACTGCCCACCTGGGCAGCCACGGCCTGCAGTTCCAGGAAGCCACGTCTTCCCAACCCCTGCACTGCCCTCGCTGCTGCCCAGGAATCAATGCAATCCCCTAAAAGCTCATAACTCGGAGGTAATTATAAGAAGCATCAATTACCCAGCAATGTGGATTTCATGAATTCAATTAATTTGCATGGCGATCGATACTGGCGGGTTCGCTGGGGTCCCCGAGGGAAGTTAGGACATTGTTCTGCACGCTATTGATTTTACAATGTAAAACAAAACCTCTCTCCTCGAATTCATAGATGCCCATTCAGCCATATTAACTTTCAGATCATTTATTTTTGTATGTCTTTCAACTCTGTTTGTTGCTATCACACAAATGCAGAGTATTACATTGTAGGGAATAATTGAATCAATACAGTCATGCTACACCAGGCCTCCCCAACGCTAGGAAGAGGAGCTGGTTGGCAAGCTACTCTTCTTCCACTCCTGCCTCTGTCTTCCCCAGTCGGCTGCCCCCTCACTCCCTACCCTAAGCTCTCCCCTGCCAACCTGTCCACTCCCCTAACCCTAAGTCTCCCACTCTGTCAAATGTATCTATTTCATTCAATACAAACTTAAAGTGCTGCTGGAGGAATATGGTTAGGTAATAGGAAGAACTTTTCTGGCAGTAGATGGACACTCAAGGAGGGTTGGAGAGAAGAGAGGACTCCCCTTTTCTGAAGGGCCTTTAGAACCAAAAAGATCCCAGCATAATGGGGGATTTAGTCATGGTGTGGGCTCAATGACCTTTCAGAATCCTGGGGACAGGAGGGTGTTTCTCTTCTCCAGAAAATTGAGGAAACAGCACTTCCTGAAAGTTAACCCGCTCCATTTTCCTGGAGAAGGCCAAGTTTAACAGGAGGTGTGGTCATCAAAAAGTCAGGAGCCCACCAGCCCACCTCCCAGGCTCCTCAGCATGGGTGCCCGCAGTCCAGACCTGCTGTGCTCTTGAATCCTGCCCTTCTACACCTAGACAGCCATTTCCTCGGGTCCTCCTTGAGGCCAGGTTATACTTCAAGTGGCATCCAGAGACTCCTGCACACCTGCAAAACACACGCATGCACACTCATCACACACATACATGCACACTCTCCACACACACACACACACACACACACACACACACACACACACACACACACACACACAGTAGTTCAGATACAAGGCTGGGGCCAACCCAGCTACACTCCCGGGAGAGCTGGGGCTATCCCAATTCCCGCAAAGCCCCAACTCAGCATGCCACCCTCAGCTCCCCATGTCTGGAGAAGGAGAGAAGCCCCCTTTTTCAATTTGCCTCTGCCCCCCACCCCCTGTCAGGATATTAGACAGCTAAACAGTCCAGCGCCTGTTTCCTTCAGATAACCAGCTCCTGACGAGCCCCCTAATTGTCCCTGGAATCTCAGCGCCAGTGTATAGAGTAGGTCATTTAACCAACAGTACACACAACTAAATAAAAATCCATTTTCCAAGAGAAAATTCTATTCTTATCAGAGTTTTGCAAGAGGGTTGCAAGCGGCCCATGTTAATTGAAGCTTTGATGTTTGTAGGAGGAGGCCTCTAATCAACACCACAAAGGAGGCTGATTCACTGCAGTGTGCCCCTCGGCCTGGAGCAGACTCTAGGGAGCTGGTGATGGGGGCCATGGGCGCAGAGGGCCAGGGCAAGGATCGAGGGCGCTAGCCAGCCACCAGACACCACAGGGCCCCAGCCAATGCCTCAGACCTGGAGCCAGGCACTGAGACGTCAGGGAGGCAAGGGGCTGGTTAGGAAGGCCAGAGAGGCTGGAGGTGAGCATGACCCCACGTCAGACAAGCCTGGGGGTAGGGATTCACCTTGGATTTGTTACTTTCTGGCCTTGGGCTAGTAGTCACTTGACATTTCTGAGCCTCAGTTTCTCCTCTGATTGACCATAACTCTCTTCACCTACCTTGAAAAGTCATTTGATGATGATCAAATAAAAATAAAATCAAGGAAAACTTCATTTTTTAGCTGATCCTCTGAGCCAGGATAACCGCTTTACAAGCTGCATAGGACATATCCCATATGCCCACCACTTTCTGCTGACTGCTTTGCAATAAGCCTGATCATGTTTATCTTCAAGGTGGAAGATTTTAGCCCATTTTGCAGATAAGGAAACTGAGACTCAAAGCGGCTAAGAGTCTTGCTCAAAACTTCACAGAAGTGCAGAGCTGGGATCCAAACGCTGCTCTCTTCAACTCCAGAACCCAAACAGCTTCTCTTATCTGAGCTGCTTCTTCTAAAATGAGGGAGAGGCCCCATCCAGGGCTGCATCCCTCTCTCCCTGCCTGCCCTCCGCTAACATCAGACATACACATGTATCCCCTCCTTTGCTCCTCACAGCAACCACCAAAGCAGGCAGGCAGGTATCTGGAAACAGGAAGACAGGCTTGCACGAACTGTGCAGGTTAGTGAGATATTGTTCATAGAGCCAGCTCCACCTGAGCCGTAACAAGCTCTCAAGGACCGGCAGCTTCGGCACTGTGATGACAGCAGTGGTAGTGACAGTTTTCACACCCATCACAAGAGCTGCTTAAAAGGGACAGTTAACAATAGCCGTAAAATTATTACAATCACCATTCTCTAGATGCAAAACCTGGAACTTAGAGGAAGGATTTCAGTGAATTCCCCAAGTCACAACCAGCAAGCAGCAGTGTCAAGATGTCTTGAACCCCGGGCCTCAGCCACAAAACCACAACCAATCTACTATGCTCCTGTTGTCTGGTGCTTTATAAAGGCCCCTGAGAATTAGGGGATGAGGAGGGGGAAGGGAAGTGGGGAGCAGGAGGGAGGAAGGGAGGAGAAATTCAAACTTGGAATGTGGGCCTGCCTGGGTTGGGCATTCGGGTGTGATGCCTAGACCAGGCTCGAGGAGAGCATCTTCAATACAGAAAGGAGGAGGAGTGGGCAAATTTGCCAGGTCAGATTAGGCTAGAAAGAGTTGACACTCATATTCAGCACTGATTTACCTATGAGCTGCCAGTTCTGTGCCAGGGGTTGTGGACTCAGAGACACTAAGACACGTGGACAAGAGTCTTCCATTCCCATGGAAGCCATGTCAAATATAAGTCTACCTGGGTCCTCCAGGGAAGAGGAGGTCATTTTCGGCTGTTATTTCCAGGATGACTGGAGTGTCTGGGCAGGAAATGGAGGAATGAGAGGTTTACCAAAAACTTTCACATCCATGACGCATTTGATGGCTTTACTGGCTGAGATCAACCAACAACGGGAAAGCCAAGACCCAGAGAGCTCTAGTGACTTGTTTAAGACCACAGGGTCTGCAGGGAGCAGAATTGGGACTCTGATTACAGTGCCTTTCCCATTACATCAAGGCAAGTGGGTATGGATGCAAAATGGTAAGTGGCTAGCTCAAAATCAGGAATAAAAGCAAGTGTCAGAAAAGGGTACTGGTTGGCCTTCACCAGGGACCAAGACCTCCTCCAACAGGCAGTTCCTGTGCCCAGCTGTGTCTGCAGGGCATCAACGACACTTGACCTCACTGGGAGTGGGGCATGGGAAAAGGAGGAGGTGTGGGCAGACCACCTCAGGATGAACTGAACAACTCGAGTGGCCTCTAGCTTCTGCCTGCCCAAGAGCCAGAGGGCCTGAGAAAAGATGATGGTGAGATTCAGGGGACCAATTATTGAGTCAAGACCAAGGTGAGTGGGATACATCAGGATCAGCAAACCTCCTACTCCTTACCCAGCTCTTCCAATTATATTTGCCTTGTGAGCCTCTTTGCTAGGAGCTGGTATGCCATGAGTTAAAGATCGATCAGCATTTAGGAAAATCCTTATAAAACAGAAGGTCACAACCTGAGTCTCCTGATGGTGAAATTAACTCCCAGGGAAGCCTGAGTGGCTCAAAACCTCTAACTGGTCTCCTAACCCTGTCCTTCTGTACCCTCCAATGTGTCCTCCGCTTTGAAGTCAGGCAGAGTGAGGAGTCTAAGACAACGTCTGACCATGTCACTCTCCAGCTCAAAATCCATCAGTGCTTCCTCACCACCTGGGGAATAAAATCCAAAAACTTTGCTGCCAGATAAGACCTTTCTTTTCTACTCCTCCGGGCCTTTCCAGGAGCCTCCAGTCTTGCAAGCCCCTCTTGATAGTCATGATCCTACAGAAAGTGCCCAATGCACCCAGCCCTCTCCCATACATGTTGTCCCTTATCCTATAGCATTCACCACCACTACTGCAGCCATCTTATGTAATGGATTGCATTAATGGCTGCCATTCTGAAGAGGAGGAATGTGTTATCCCACTAAGAAGCTGGAATATATTTCCTTGCCTCTTAACTTTGGATGCAGACTTATGACTTGCTTTGACCAATGGAATGTTAGCAAAAGTGACATAACTGAAAGCTTGGGAAGTGCTTTTGTGACTTGGCTTTTTCTTTTTTTCTTTTTTTTCTTTTTTTTTGAGTCGGAGTCTCACTCTGTCACCCAGACTAGAGTGCAGTGGCCGCTCCCATTCACTGCAGCCTTGACCTGCTGCACTCCGGCGATCCTTCCACCTCGGCCTTCCGAGTAGCCAGAATTACAGGTACGCGCTACCACACCCGGCTGATTTTTTATTTACTGTAGAGATGAGGTTTCACCAAGTTGCCCAGGCAGGTCTCGAACCCACAGGCTCAGGCAATTCACTCACCTCGGCCTCCCAAAGCGTGGGATTACATGCTGAGCCACTGATCCCGGCCAGTGACTTGGCTTTTTCTCTTCTGCTTTCTCCATCACCATTAGAAGATCATGCCAGATTAACTATTCACAATAGTAAAATCATGGAACCAATATAAGTGTCCACCAACGAGTGACTGGATAAAGAAAATGCAGTGTGTGTGTGTGTGTGTGTGTGTGTGTGTGTGTGTGTGTGTGTGTGTGTAAGTTAAATGGCCACAAAGACAAAATAATAGACAATGGGACACCAATAAGGGGGGAGATAAGGAGGGGAGTTACAGTTCAGAAATTACCTATTGGGTACAATGTTCACTGTCTGGGGAATGGGTCACTTGAGACCCAATCCATACCACTACACAATATGTCCATGTAACAGACAGGCATGTACACTCCTGAATCTAAAATAAAAAGGGAAAAAAGAAAAAAGAAGAAGAAGAAGATCAAGCCACACTAACCTGGTAGTCCCCAGAGGAGGATAAGAGACTCAAGAAGCAGGGATGCCTAATCAGGCCCAGCCAAGATCAGCTGACCTTCAGTCAACTCACAGAAGCATGAACTAGATAAATGGTATCATTATATGCCACTGAGATGTTGTAAGATGTTTGTTACATAGCATATTGTAGCAGTTGCCAACTGATACATCATTTTAACCAGAATAATTTCTATCCATTCGTTGGCTCTCAGCTGAGGTAGGTGCCATGTCTCCTTGGAAGTTTGATCTGAGCCCCTCACCTCTTCCACAGGTCAGGGTTAGGTGGTCCCATAGCCCACAGCATTGACTCTTTCTGCAGCGCTTAGCACACACTGTGTTATATAATCCCTGTTTAATTTTCCTGCATTATATAATCCCTGTCATTGAGGTCAAGGATTGCAGGTTATTCACAGTTTCTGACACAAAGAAATTAAATGACCATTTGTTGAAGAACAAATGGTCTTTTCCAAGGAGTAAGAAGTAAAGAGGACCACTTACTTTTCTACCCCAGCCCGCCACCATCACGGAAAATGCCCAAAGTGGAAAGAAGACTCATGTGAGTCCTCTACACTTCCCGCCAGCCACTGACACATGACAACTGCATGCACTTGAACCCCACAGTTACCCAGGCTGCACCTCCCTACCGGCCCGCTTGCTTGGTGACAAAGCGCTTTTTGAACCACTTTGCTCCATCTTTCTGCAATATCCTCCAGCAAATCAAGCATCCCCTTCTTGGGATGTTTTCAATCTGTTTTATGTTGATTTTAATTAAAGAATCCGAAACTGAACAAACAGTTCCTAGCAGGTGGCCATACAAGTGTGAAATAAGCAAACTGTTTTATCTGCCACAAACTCTGCTAGTAAATTTCTTCAAATTAATCCCAGCCTCCGAGAGTCTGCTGATTCCAAGGAGAAAGCTAAGCAATCCCAGCCTCCAAATATTTGCTTTTGTTACAGGTCCTGGAGCCAATGACTGGTGGTGTTCGCCTTTGCTCCACCCTCATCCACCTTGTCTTCCACCCCCATCTCTGGCACTTCGTTAGTCCAGCCCATCTTGCCCAGATAAGGCTCATGCGGCCACATCACCGGGCTCCGTGGCCAGAACCCCAGTAGGATGTCAGATGCCCAGGGAGAGCTCCCAGCCACCTTCTTCTGAATACCATCACCCCTACTTCCACTGTCAACCCTCCACCTGAGCCTCACCATCTCATCAATGCTTGCCCATCCAAGGGAGGAAGAGATGTGGGGGCCCAGAACAAGGCTTGGGAAAATGATCTCATCCAGTCCTAGCCAAGGGTGTGAGGAAATGGATGGCCTCCTTCACCACTGGAAGCGGAAACTAAACAGCCTTTCTGGAGAGACCTGTGTGTGTATGCATATCAAAAGTCTTAGAAGTTTTCTTGCTTTGGGATCCAAAAATTCCACACATAGGACTTTACTCAAAAAAAAAAAAATTCATCCATGTGCAGTGGCAAATGTTTACCTCAGAGCTGTTTATAACAACAAAAACTGGGAAACAATTTGTTGTTCAACATCAAGGGTTAAACAAATGATGGTACAGCCAAGCAAAACAGTGTAAACTAATATAAAATAACATGGAAAATGATCTTGGGATTTCAATGAGAAAAGCAGATTATCAGGCAATGTGTACAGCATAAACCTATTTCCTTTTAGTTTTTTATGTGTATACATAAAACATATTCTAGATGTAGTATTATATATTTTAATGTAGCATATATTCTACATGTATATATAGTATATTATTCTACATTTAGTAAAATATCACGTATATATTATTCTAAACATGCAATGTGTGCATGCATGCACACACATAGAAAAAAAGCCTGGAAGACTAAAATGTTAACAATTATTATCTCTCTAGGTATGGGGATTACAATTGATGTCTTTCTTTTTTTTTTTAATCATCATTTTGTTAGTTTTCTAATTTTGAGAACTCTAGGTTCTGGGGAAGCAGGAGACCTCGGCTGTGACCTAGCAGTGCCATCTCCCAGCCTAACTCCAAAGCCAGCTCTGGAGTAATCGATATCACACTGTGTCAATTTCCTGATCTACATACAGTGTGGAAGAGAAACCAGGTCACCTGTAAGGTTGCACCTAGTTTTCATTTTATATTTCTACAGTGTGTCCTGAACCACATTTGGGAGAGAAAGATGGGTAGGGGAGCAGAAAGTACAAACTCAGCAGAACTGTATTCAGTGTACCCTGCTTTCTCTGCTCACACCAGCTCACATTCTCAGAGCTGTAAATATGAGCACTGAATAGGCATTCATTGTATGCCAGACACTAAACGCAAAGGGATTGCACAGAAGAATTACCTGCATTTCTGTTCCACTGTAATTGCAGGACTGTCCCTATAGGATGGTGGTAGTTCTGGCCATCTCAGGAAAGGTGCCACGTGTGCTCAAGTACAAAGTGCAGATCCAGTCATCAGTGACCACCCCCTCTGCTGGTGGCACTAGCACTTCTGGATACCATCTCAGTGGTCCTCCACACACCCCTTCAGGACCAGCACTGCTCTCAAGCCTTGGTGCCACATCTGCATAGCATCTGGCAAGCAAAGGGGAGAAAAATCTCTGTATCTGTTAAGGTGACACTAGTTGCTGTGTGGTTAAACACCTTAATCTCATTGGCTGATGCAAAAAAAGGTTTATCTCATGCTCATGGCACATCCCAATGGGGAGTCTGCTCCACACAGTCACTCACAGACCCGGTCTCCTCCCATCTTGTGGCTCCACAGTTCTCTAGGATCCAGAATTCCCTTCATTCTTCTGCCAAATGGAAGAAGAGAGCAAGGGTTGACACAGGAGGTTCTTTATATAGGGCCATGCCTGGAAGTGCCCACAGCACCTACTCTTATCCCATTGGCCGGACTCAGTCACATGGCCACATCTGATTGCAAAGGACACTGGGAAATGTAGTCCAGCATGTGCAGCCACGGGAGGTGAGGAGGCTGGTGAGTAATAGCAGGCTCTGTTCCTTCCTCCCTCCCCACTTTCTGGGTGACCCTCTTGCAGGCACCTCAGCAGTGTAGCCTCACACCCCAATGCCATGCAGAGTTACTCATGAAGTGGTCTTTTCTCACTGCCCTCTATTTTCCCTGGATTTCAGACACACATCCTAATGGGCAAGGGTGACCAAGGATACAACAGCACCCTGGGAACACAGTGCCTTCTCAAAACTACCTGGTGAGAATAATCAAATAATCCCACACCCCAAACACTTGGAAACTCTAGAGGTCATCAGGGACCATCAAATCATCAGAAGCCATGATTTTGTTTCAGTCTGTCTGTCTTAGTCTTTCTGAGGAGTCTGACTCCAGTAGCACCTTGTAAAACTAACTCTCTCTCCCTCTCTCTCTCTCCCTCCCTCTTTCTCTCTCTCTCTCTCTCTCTCTCTCTCTCTCTCTCTCTCTCTCTCTCTCTCTCTCGTGCATAACCTTATGCTCCCCAGGTCTTCCTCCTACTTCTCTGACTTCACTTTCCCCACCTCCTATAAGGGTTCCTGTCCTGCCCAATGGCAGGGTTTCCCAGGCAGCAGCTTTCACCCTCATTTCTTCTCTTCTCATTCCCAACCTCTCCTTCCCTGTGGCATGCCTCTGCACCCTACCTTAGATGCCACCTTTCATCACAGCCACAGAGCTCTCTCCTAAATATCTAGACATGCATTCACACCTGTGGGTCTCTGCATGTGGAACTCTCTTCTTTCTACCTGGCAACATGCTACACATCTTCCCTGAGCAAACACCTACCCCACTCAGCCCACCCAAATAAAATAAGGGTAGAGCAATCCCACCTCTGGGCTCCCAGGACTTTTCTTCCTTGCAGGCCCTCTCCCCACTCCTGTCCCACTCATTCACTTTTGGTCTGCCCCCCACACACATGCTGGACAGTGAGGGTCTAGTACGGGGGGTGGCACTTATAAATGTGAGGTTTAAGGGAGGACACTAGATCCTGCTCCCCTCCTCAAGCCAGTGTGTGCAGTAGAGAGGCACTAGAAAGACCAGATTTCCACCCTGATGCTGTTCCCCAGCAAGGCTTGATGGGACCTGGCCAGTACCTCGCTCTGCACCTCTCTGCTGAAGCTGACTTGCCTGTAACCCTGAAGGCACAAAGTCGGCAAGGACTCTCTCTGCAGCAGCAGACCCTACATGCTGATGAGGCAGCCCAGGGGGCAAGAGAGGCAGGTGGCCTACACAGCCCTCTCCTTCTGTAAGAAGGGGACTACAGTAAACAAGACATCCTTCCCTTCCTCTCCTGATCCATGCCCTCTCTCAGATCCGTGCCCTGATCACTGGCGTCTTGCAATGCCACTGACTTCTGGCAATGTCTCTCCAGGGTGCAGTGGCAGCCTGAACTAGAAGCCAGACCCACTGCCACCAACAGTGGGATTTTCAGACTGCCTTCCCAGCCCAAGGGAGTCAGGGCCTGCACCAACCAGGTGGGGTGGGTGTGCCCCCGTTTTAACTTGGGGGAAGGGAGGCCAAGGGATCCAGGGGATGAACCCACAAGAGCCACATAGGTGTACAGCATCACCCCCCTACACCCATACACAAACACATACACACTGGTATCCAGGTGTGGGCACATACCCCCAGGTGTCTAGGCAACGTGCACCAAGGCAGATACAACCCAGGAAGAAATGCCATCTGGTCACTCACCTGGGGCCAAAGCCATTGTCTTCAGGTCACTTTCCTCCTTAGATTGGGCCCTTGTTGCATGCCTAGCACAGAGTTAGCATCACAGAGTATAGCCCCAGGGCAGAGCAGAAAGACCCGAAGTGAGTCTGAGCACCCAATACAAGTCAAGTGTACCAGCAGAGACTGTGGTAGGGGAGGCAGGAGGAGACCAGCCTGGGTGCCCTAGTGCCATTTTCCTGAGAAGTGAGGAGCCTTCTCAGGAAGGAAGAAAATAAAGGGGGAAGTAAAGGGGAAGAAAATAAAGGGAGACTCTGGGAATTACAGCAGAGCCAGGAGGCCTCCTCACCCTACGTACCCTGCTTCTCAGTGGCCCAGGGTGGGCTGGCTGGCCTGTGCCCAGTCTTAGAACCCAGGTGAATCAGTGCAAGTTCTAGATAGTTACTGTTTCTACTATAGACTTCCACAGTCAATTACACACAGCAACCAGAATGGTCTATCTCTTTTTTTTGAGTTGGAGTCTCAATCGGTTGCCCAGGCTGGAGTGTAATGGCATGCTCATGGCCACCCCAGCATTGACCTGCAATGGGCTCAGGCAATCCTTCTGCCTCAGCCTTCCAAGTAGCCGGAACTACAGGTGTGCTCTATCACGCCCCGCTAATTTTTTGATTTATTATAGAGATGTGGTCTCGCCAAGGTGCCCGCTGTTCTCAAACCCATGGGCTCAGGCAATCCCCTCACCTCAGTCTCTCAAAGTGCTGGGATTACAGGCTTGAGCCACTAGCTCGGCTCAGAATGGTCTTTCAAATTCTGATCTTATCACGGCCTGCTCAATGGCGGCCTATCAAGACCAGGACAAAGTCTTGACTGTAATTGAAAAGTTCTGAAGTGATCTGACTTCTGCCCACATCTTAGGACTCCTGGCACTGTAATACATATATGAGGGGGAACAACAACAACAAAAAAAAAAAACAGCATTTATTTATTAAAAATTGTGTATTTATTCTTATATGTTTAAACTTGAGTCACCTTCAAAGTAATCTCTGATGCAATACACTTATCAGGACATTTTTTCCACTGTCCAAAACGGTTTTTGAACTCATCAACTTTGATGCCTTTTAGTGCTTCTGCCATAGGCAAAACATTTCCCTTTGAGGACTTTCTTCAACAGGGAAACAAACAGACAAAAAAAGTCACTCAGGGTGAGAGCGAGTGAATAGGGAGGGTGGGGCATGAGGGTGATGCCAGTTTTGGTCAAAAATTGTGGAACACTCAGCACGGCGCACTTGTAAATTACCCATCATGAAACGGGCAAATGCATTGAAAGAATCTCCAAAAAAATTCACTGAAACCAAATACAGCCTCTCATGATAACACTAGCTGGTACACGGATGCTGATGGATTCCTAGAACACTTACCCAGAGGGGGAAGCCTGTACTACAAGGGGTCCACCCACCAAAAAATAATTCCGTTTTGGGGGGGGTCCCCCTCATCCATGTGTATTCATATGTATCTCCTCACTAGAATGCAAGCTCCCTGTGGCAAGGACTTTGCAGTCCTCACTGCTGTGTCCTAGTACTGAGAGCAGCACCTGCCACGTGATAGACCTAGGATACACATTTACTGACGGAGCACCCAACACAAGTCAAGTGTACCAGCAGGCATGGGTATACACGTTCATGACCCAGGATGGTCTCACCTGTTTCCTTGGGAGTTCTTAGCCAGAGAACAGCAGGGCATTCACCAAAGGTTTTCAGGAAGTCCTTGAACCCCCCGAAATTGAATGCAAAACGAGTTTACATACCGATAAACACCTCATGTGAGGAGAATCCATGCTTGTCATCAGTTACTATTTAAGTCCATTTTACATTGCCATGAAGGAATACCCGAGGCTGGGTAATTTATTTTAAAAAGAGGCTTATTTTGTCTCCCAGTTCTGCACAGTTCCAGCATCTACTTCTGGTGAGACCTCAGGAAGCTTCCACTTATGGCAAAAGGCAAAGAAGGAGCAGCTGTATCACATGGTGAGGGCGAAGGCAAGGCAGAGAGAAGGGAGGTGCAGGCTCTTTAAACAACCAGCTAATAATGCGGGAACTCACTCATTACCACGAGGGCAGCACCAAGCCATTCATGAGGGATCCTCTTGGATGACCCAATCACCTCCCCCTAAGCCCCACCTCCAACATCAGGGATCACCTTTCAGCACGAGATTTGGAGGGGACAGACATCCCATCTCTATCAGACACCCAAAGGGGTAAGAGTCCAAGGAACCAGAAGGAGAAAGAGGAGAACGACCAAGGACACTTTGTATGTTCTCTGCCTCCGACAGGAGGGCTGAGTTGTAGCTCACAGACTAGACGTGACCAGGTACCAGTGAGGTGGATGTGCTGAGCACCCCAGCCAGTGTGCACACAGGAACAGCCCACCCCCACCCAGTAAGGCAATTGGAGCAGGCCCCTGGGGTGAGCAGACAACAGAGGCAGATGCATCAGTGCAGATGCTAATCTTTCCTGGCCCTGAGCAAGGAGAAGTGCTAGAGGGTGAGGGGGTCTGGGGTGAGGCAGGGGAGGCCAGTGAGGGTTGATAGAAAAGGGGACGGGTGACCTACTTCGTAGCCTGACCTACTTCGTAGCCTGACCCAGGCAAACATTTTCAGGGCTGGCAGCAGGACCGTGTAGTGAGGAGCAGAGGCACTTGGGTCCTGCAGACTCAGTGTTAGAAATCTAACGCCATGAGATTGGATAGAATTCCTAGGAAGAGAGAGAAGAGAAGAAACCCAAGGACTGAGCCCTCAGAGTTTGGGGAGATGAGGAAGAATCAGCAAAAGAGATGAGAAGGAGCACCCAGAGGTCCAGGAGAGGTTTGTTGAGCCTGAAATCCCTCTTGGCAGTTCAGACAACCACAACATTGTGGAAGCTGAGAAGTTGAAGTACTAGACAAGCAATAACTGACTTTGTGCACCTAAGAATGCTGAATCCCCAGCTAGCAAGGGGGAAAGCTGAGAATTAACCCCATTTACACTACTACGATTCCCAAAAGCCTCGGGAACTGATAGCACCAGATAGTTCTGGAACTAGGGTGGGGGGCGGTGCTAAAATAAGGATTAAACTAAAGCCTTTTTGAGAAACACCTCGCTGTGAGGGCGTGGGCTCATTCACTTCTCTGAGACTCCCTTTCCTCAACGACAAATCTATAGAATAGGAAGGGCTGCACATCTCACATGGTTGTTTGGAAAATGAATGAAATCAGTCAGTCTGCCCACACTCACCACTCTCATGTCCTCTCCTACCATTCTCTCTAGAATTCATTTCAACCACTTTTGTCCCACAGCTCCAGGAGAATCGCTCGTCAAGGCCACCAGCAACCTCTGTGTTGTCAAGTCTGATGGTTCCTTCTCAGTTCTCATCTTATTCATCAGAACATCAGACGCAAGTAAGCACTCTCTCTTTCCTGAAACATTTTCTTCACTTGCTTCCTTGATACCACGTTCTCCTGGTTGTTCCTCTTCTCCACTGGCTACTCCTTCTCAGTCTCCTGTGCTGATTCTTCCCTCCCCATACTCAACGTTTGGACAGTTGCCCCTCCCCATCCCATGGCAGAACCCTGGAGGATCATTCCATAGAAAGGACAAAACAGAAAGCCTGTATGGGCCAACAGCACAGTGGATGGGGTAAGTACCAAACCATGGAAATGAGCTAGTATGTAATACTAAATATAAGAGCCAGAGACATCCAGTCCTGATCATTTACTTGGTTCCAGAATGCTGGCAACCAGACCTTTATCCTTCGGGCAGGAGTTCAGTAAAGTACCATATGGCCAGCCCAAGATGAGAGACCAAAGACACTGACGTTGTTCTCCAAAAAACAGCCCACTGAAGCTGGCAAGGACTCCTCAAGCTCAGAACTTGTAATCAGTTCTTTAGTCTGCTGCTTGACTCATGAGCTGACAGCCAAGGATTATCAGACACTTGAGGGAAGAAAGCATCTAATACAAAAAATAGAGGCCAAAGCAAACAGAAAAAAATTAACTTAGAAAAAAAATGCAGTGGGAAGAAAATAAAAAACAAAAACAACAACCCGAGCATACTGAGAGAAATAAGAGAAGATACTGCATCCACAAAATAAGAATAGACTGCTATAAGAAAAGAATGTTGAGTGAACAAAAGAAGAGCTCTCGGAAATTTCTAATAGCAAAACTTAAAATTGCAATAGAAAAGACAGAAGGTAAATTTGGGGAAGTATTCTAGAAAATAGAGCCAAAAATAAAAGAGAAAAAAGTAGCCAGGCACTATGACATGTGTCTGCAGTCCCAGCCACTCAGGAGGCTGAGGCAGGAAAATTGCTTAAGCCCAGGGGTTCAAGGCTGGTCACACCTGTGAATAGCTACTTCACACCAGCCTGAGCAAAAAACTTAGATCACTGGTTCAGGAGACTCAACATCAAATAATAAGAGGGCAATTTCTTTTTCTTTTTTCTTTTTTTGAGTTGGAGTTTCATTCCACTGCCCAGGTTGGATTGCAGTGGCACAATCACAGCTTACTACAGACTCAAACTCCTGGATTCAAGCAATCCTCCCACTTCAGCCTACCAAGTAACTGGGACTACAGCTGCACACCACCATGCTTGGCTAATTATTATTATTATTTTTTGTAGAGACACGGTCTCATTATAGTGCCTAAGCTGGTCTCGAACTCTTGGGCTCCAGCAATCCTCCCACCTCAGCCTCCCAAAGTGCTGGGAATACAGGCATAAGCCACCGTGCCCAGTTAAAGGGCAATTAAAACAACAACAACAAAGAAATCAATAAAATAATTCATGAAATTTCCCCAAAACTAAAGAGCATGAGTTTCCAGGTTGAAAGGGCTAAGCCCAATTGATGAAAATAAATTCATGCTAAGACATATCACTGTGAAATTTCAGAACGTGGTTAAAGAAAATCTGAACAGAAAAAATAAGAGGACAGATCACAAAGAATCGAGAATTAGAATAGGGCCGGGCTCAGTGGCTCAGCCTGTAATCCTACCACTTTAGGAGCCCTCAGGTTCAAGACCAGCCCAGACAACTTGGCGAGACCTTGTCTCTACAATAAATCAAAAATTAGCCAGGCATGGTAGTGTGTGCCTGTAGTTTCAGCTACTTGAAAGGCTGAGGTGGAAGGATCACCAGAGCCCAGCAGGTTGATGCTGGGGTGGCCATGAGTGTGCCACTGCACTCCAGCCTGGGCCACGGAGTGAGACTCCTGCTCAAAAAAAAAAAAAAACTTTGTTTTTTCATCAACAAGGGTACCTGCAGAGTCAATGTTTGTATACCTACCCCTGACTTGTACCCCATGTCTTTAAAATTAAAAAAAAAAAAGAATTAGAATAGTTTTAGACTTTCCAAAAGCCATACTAAAGAAGGCAATGGAGCAATGTGTTTAACATACTGAAGGAAAACAAATTACAATTCAGAATTCTGGATCATTCAGGATGGGCTTGGTTATGTTGCAGTAACAGACAACTCCACAATCTCAGATGCTACACATCCGTCTCAGTTTAGTAGAGATCCATGCTGTTGGAGTTTCCACCTATTTCCATAGTAAAAAAGGAAACATGACAAATGGCTCACAAGCTCTTAAAAACATTCTGCCCAAAATGGCAGAATAGAAGCAATCTGGCTTCACTCTCCCTCACAGGAAACAAAAAACAAATACCCAGTACCAAGATTATCACCAGCAACATCCCAGAATTCAAATCTGAGGCTGAAGTGGGACCTGAACATTAATCATGTGAGCACAAGGGAAGGATCAGCAGTCACTGGGCACTGCTATGGAAGGGGAGGGGGCACATAATAACACAAAGAGTACCTAGACGCAGCCTATTTAATCCTTACTTATACTCCACATCTCTATAATAAAATAAAATTCAATAAAAAAGCATCTGAGGCTGAGCTGACACAATCCCTGGGGACACAGAGGACTGAAAAACCCCAAGCCAGGAAGAGAAACAAACTTATCTATCCATGATGTCCCTCCCACAGTATGCCAGGAACCATGCATGGAAAATTTCTCCCTGACTCACAGTTTCTACACTGGAAACCAGCATCCCTACTCTTGGGTTCCCATGAAGAAAAATTGTTCCTGTCTCTCCCACAAGTGCCTGTAGGGAGAAAAACCTCTGAGGGCAGCTAGAGATGAAAGGGGGAGACAGGACTAGAGACCCCAGCTAACAAAACTCATATCTTTATCTCAGTCAAAGGAGATGCCAAACCAGAGTAACTGTTCAGCAACACCACAGGCCTACTGGGCACAAACTCCTAGTCAACCTTCCCACACAGGCAGGGATTCCCATCCCCTTTAGGACCCCACCCTCATTCAGAAAAAGTAGTGCTCTGAACGTTTGTATGAGCCAGGGCAAACCTGAGCTTAAAGCATCGCCTAGTGCCAAAAAGGAAGCAGTAACCTAGGATTAAGGAGACTCACAGGCAACTGTAAAGAACGTCTAAGCAAACTTACCCTAGAAAGACCAACACATGTCAGACAGTGAAGACTGGAATAAATAAATAAATCCTCAAGGTAAAGCCACAGGCATATTTCTACAAGAAACAACAGCAAACAAGGAAGTATGACCTCCTTAAAAAGACAAAGCAAGGAGCCAGTGATGACCAACCCTAACAAGACAGTGATGTGTGAGCTCTCAGATCAGGAATTCAAAATAGTCATTCTAAGGAAACTCAGTGAACTCCAATATAATACAGAAAAGAAACTCAGAAAGTGATTGTACAAATTTAACAGACTGAAATAATTTTTAAAAGATCAAACAGAAATTCTGGAATTGGGAAATACATTTGCTGAACTGAAAAATGCATTAGAGGTTCTCAACAACAGAACGAAGCAAGCAGAAGAAAGCATCAGTGAGCTTGAAGACAGGTTATTGGAAAATATACAGAGGAGAAAAAAGAATAAAAAAGAATGAAAAATGCCTACAAGATATAGATAAAAATCACAAAAAAGTAAACATAAATCATTGGCATTCAAGAGGAAGTTGAAAAAAGAGCAAAGGGTAGACAATATTCAAAAGAATTAACAACAGAAAAATTCTCAAACCTAGAGAAATATATAAATATCCAGGTACAGAGATCACCAAGCAGATTCAGTCAAAATAAGACTACCCCAAGGCATATAATAATCAAACTCTCAAAGGTCAAAAACAAAGAGGGGATACTAAAAGCAGCAAAAGAAAAAAAGAAAATAACACGCAAAGGAACCCCTATTTATCTGGCAATAGACTTCTCAGCAGAAACCTTAGAGTCCAAGAAGGAATGGGACAATGTATTCAAAATGCTGAGAAAGAAAAAAAAGATAAGAAAAGAAAACAACTACCAAGTGAGTAAAGCTTCCCTTCCAACATGAAGGAGAGCTAAAATCTTTTCTAAACAAATAAAAGCTGAGGGAATTTATCACTACTAGACTTACTTTACAAGAAATGCTAAAGGGAGTTCTTCAATTTGAAAAAAAAAAAAGAATTCTAGTATGCAAAAAATAATACATATGAAGTTATAAAACTAGTAAGATAAGTAAACAAATTCAGAATACTCTAATAGTATAATCATATGTAACTCAATCATATCTCTAGTAAGAAGACTAAAAGACAAAAGTATCAAAAATAATAATAACTACAGCAACCTTTTAAGAGATAGGCAATATAGAAAGATATGAATCGAGACAACAAAAGTGAAAGTATAGTGGAAGGATGAAGTTAACATGTAGAGAATTTTGTATTTTCCCCTATTTTTTATTTTTTTGATTAAATTTATCACCTGTTTCAAATAACATGTTATACCCATATGCTGTTTATCATAAGCCTTGTGGCAACCACAAAGCAAAAACCTATAATAGATACACTTTTAAAAAGCCATAAATTCAAACATACTACCAAAGAAAAACACTTAACTGTAAGGGAAGATAGCAAGACAGGAAGAACAGAAGAAAGGAGTTACAAAGCTACCAGAAAACATTTAATAAAATGACCAGTTGCAAGTCCTCAGCTATCAATAATAACATTGAGTATATTAAAAGACATAGAGTGAATGAGTTTTAAAAACCAAGACTTATATACTACCCTCAAGAAACTCACTTCACCTATAAAAACACCCATAGACTGAAAGTGAAGGGATAGGAAAATATATTCCATGCAAATGGAAATCACAAAAGAGAAAAAGCAGTTCTTTCAGATAAAATAGACTTCAAGTCAAAGACTATAAAAAGAGACAAAAAGTTCACTATATAATTATAAAGATGTCGATTCAGCAAGAGGCTATAACAATTGTAAATGTATATGAACTCAACACCAGAGCATCCAAATATGTAAAGCAAGCATTAATAGATATAAAGAAAGAGATAGACTGCAATACAATGATAGTTGGGGATTTCAATATCCCACTCTTAGTAATGGGCAGATCATCCAAACAGAAAACCAACAAAGAAACATTGGAGTTAAACCACACCCAGAACAAATGGGCCTAACTAACATTTACAAAACATTTCATTCAACTGCTGAAGAATACACATTTTTCCCATCAGCACATGGAACATTCTCAAGGATAGATCCTCTGTTAGGCCACAGTCTCAACAAATTCAAAGAAGTCAAAATTATTTCATATCTTTTCTGACAATGGAATAAAATTAGAAATCAATAACAAGAAGAACTTTGGAAACTATACAAAGACATCGAGATTAAACAAAGGCACCTGAACAATCAACGGATCAATTAAAAAATTAAAAAAGAAATTCAAAAATGTACTGAAACAAATAGATACATAACATGCCAAATTCTATGGGACACAGTAAAATTAGTACTGAGAGGAAAGTGTATAGCAAAAATACCTATATAAAAAAATTAAAATTCTTTTTTAAAAAATCTAAAATGCACCTTAAGGAACTAGAAAAGCAAAAACAAACCAAACCCAAAATTTAGGGGAAAAATAATAAAGATCAAAGTAGAAATAAATTAAATTGAGACTTTAAAAAATACAAAAGATCAACAAAATTAAAAATTAGTTTTTTGAAAAACTAAACAAGATCCACAAACCTCTAGCTAAACTAGAAAAAAAGATGAAAGACCCAAATAAATAAAATCAGAAATGAGAAAAGAGATATAACAACTGAGACCACAGAAATACAAAGGATCATTAGAGATTATTATGAACAACGATAAACCAACAAAATGGAAAACCTAGAAGAAATGGATAAATTCCTAGACACTTACAGCCTACCAAGATTAAACCATGAAGACATAGAAAACTTCAATAAACCAATAACAACAAATAATGAGATCAAAACCATAATGAAAAATACCCCATCAGCTGAGCTTGGTGGCTCAGCCTGTAATCCCACACCTTTGGGAGGCTGAGGTGAGTGGATTGCCTGAGCCCGCGGGTTCGAGGCCCACCTGGGCAACTTGGTGAGACCTCATCTCTACAATAAATCAAAAACTAGCCAGGCATGGTAGCACGCACCTGTAGTTCCAGCTACTTGGAAGGCTGAGGTGGAAGGATTGCCAGAGCCCAGCAGGTTGAGGTTGCGATGGCCGGGAGTGCCACTGCACTCCAGGCTGGGCAACAGAGTGAGATTCCAACTCAAAAAGAAAAAAAAAGAAAAGTATCCCATCAAAGAAAACCCCAGACCTAATGACTTCACTGCTGAATTCTACCTAACATTTAAAGAAGAACTATTACCAATTCTACTCAAACGCTTCAAAAAAATTAAAGAGGAGGGAATACTTCCAAACTCATTCTAGGAGGCTAACATTACCCTAATAATACAACAACAATAAAAACTACAGGCCAATATCACTGATGAACATAGACACAGAAATTCTCAATGAAATATTGGTAAACTGAATTCAACAACACATTAAAAAGATCATTCACCATAATCAGGTGGAATGCAAGGATGGTTCAATATAACACAAATCAATAAATGTTATACATCCTATTAACAGATCCAAGAACAAAAACATTATTATTTCAACAGATGCCAAAAAAAGCATTTGATAAAATTCAATATTCCTTTATGATTAAAAAAACCATCAAACTAGGTATAGAAAGAACATTCCTCAAAATAATAAAGGTTATATATAACAAACCCACAGCTAACATCATACTGAATGGGGAAAAACTAAAGATCTTTCCTCTAAGATCTGGAACAAAATAAGAATGCCCACTTTCACCACTGTTATTCAATATAGTACTGTAAGTTCTGGCCAGAGCAATTAAGCCAGAGAAAAAAATAAAGGGCACCCAAATTAGAAAAGAAATCAAATTAGCCTTGTCCACAGATGACACAATCTTATACTTATAAACACTTAAAGACTCCACGAGAAAAAAAAACCTGTCAGAACTGGTAAACAAATTCAGTAAAAGTTGCAGTATACAAAACCAGTAGTATTCATATATACCAATAGCAAAAAAATCTGGAAAAGAAATGCAGAAAGCAATCCCATTTACAATAGCTACAAAAAAATATAAAATACCTGGGAATCAATTTAACCAAAGACATGAAAGCTCTATATAAGGAAAACTATAAATACTCTGATAAAATAAATAGAAGAGGACATACAAGAAAATGGAAAGATATTCTATGCTCAGAAATTGGAAGAATTAATATGTTAAAATGATAGTACTACTCAAGGCAGTTTACAGATTCAATGCAATCCCTATCAAAATACCAATGACATTCCTCACAGAAACAGAAAAAAAATCCTTACATATATATGGAACCATAAAAGATCCCAAATAGCCAAAGCAATTCTGAGCAAAAATAACAATGCTAGAAGCATTATACTATCTGACTTCAAAATTTACTACAAAGTTACAGTAATTAAATCAGCTTGGTGCTGGCATGAAAACAAATAGACCCATGAAACAGCATAGAGAAACTAAACATAAATCCACGCATTTACGCCTATTCATTTTCAACAGAAGCACCAAGAACATACACTGGGGAAAGGATAGTCTCTTCACTAAAGGGCTTTAGGAAAACTGAATAACTCTATGCAGAAGAATGAAACTAGACCCCTATCCCCAAATACACAAAAAATAAAATCAAAAAGGATTAAAGACTTTAAGTCTAAGACATAAAACTACTAGAAGAAAACATTGAGAGAATACTCCAGGACATTGTCCTAGACAAATATTGTGTTTATAAAACCTCAAAATCACAGAAACCAAAAATATACAAAATGGGATTTCATCAAGCCAAGCTTCTCTGTACAGCAAAGGAAACAATCGACAAAGTGAAGAGACAACACACAGAATGAGAGAAAATATTTGGAAACTATCTATCTGGCAAAGGATTACTAAACAGAATATGTAAGGAACTCAAACAACTGAATAATAAAAAAAAATCCAATTTTACAATGGACAAAATATCTGAGCAGACATTTCTAAAAAGAAGACACACAAATGGCCAACAAATATATGAAAAAATGCTCAACATCACTAATCATCAGGGAAATACAAATCAAAACCACAATGAAGTATCATCTCATACCAGACAAGATGGCTATTATCAAAAAGACAGGAAGTAATGAATGCTGGCAAAGATGTGGAGAAAGGGGAATGCTTACATATTATTGGTAGGAATGTAAGTTAGTAGAGCCATGATAGAAAACAGTATGGCAGTGTCTCAAAAACCTAATATAACTATATAACTTCTGCTCACATTTCCTTGACCATAGTTAGCTATAAAGACTTGTGTAACTTCAAAGAGTCAGAGAAGTATAATCCTACCCTGAAATGTTCAGCATTCTGACTGCTGGGCATATATCCAGAAGAAAGGAAATCAGTGTTTCAAAGAAATTTCTGCACTACCATGTAAATAATATTAATGTTAATAATAATAATATTAATAATGTGAATAATAATAGCACTATTCACAATAGCCAGAATATGAAATCAGCCTAAGTGTCCATCAATGGATGAATGGATAAAGAAAATATGGTACATATATACAATGGAATATTATTCAGTCATCAAAAAATGAAATTAGCCGGGCTCGGTAGCTCAACCTGTAATCCTGCGCTTTGGGAGGCTGAGGTGAGTGCATTGTCTGAGCCCGCGGGTTCAAGACCCGCCTGGGCAACTTGGCGAGACCTCATCTCTACAGTAAATCAAAAAATTAGCCAGGCATGGTAGCACACGCCTGTAGTTCCAGCTACTTGGAAGGCTGAGGCGAAGGATCGCTGGAGCCCAGCAAGTCGAGGCTGCCGTGGCTGGGAGCAGCCACTGCACTCCAGTCTGGGCGACAGAGTGAGACTCCAACTCAAAAAAAAAAAATGAAATTATGTTATTTGCAGCAACATGGATGGAAGAGGAGGTTTCATTATGTTAAGTGAAATAAGTCAGGCACAGAAAGACAAATACCACATGTTCTCACTCTGCCACATGTCTGTGAGGGAGTTTTTAGCCAGTAAACAAATAACTGTATTGAAACACCCTCCCTACTCACCTGATCTGGTCCCAAATGTCTTTTTTCTTTACCTGCAGATAAGGGAAATATTGAAAGGAAGACATTTTGATGACATTCAGAACATCAAGGGTAATGCAATGACAGCTTTGATGGCCATTCCAGAAAAAGAGTTCCAAAATTGCATGTGGTAGTTTAAAAGGTGAATCTCATGAAGATAGGAAGTTGATTGGTGATTACCAGGGACTCGGGGTAGAAGGAAAGGAAGAAGGGTTGGCTAATGGGTAAAAAATACAATTAGATAGAAGGAATAAGATCTAGTTCTCAATAGTACAGTAGGGTGACTATAGTTAACAATATTGTACATACTTCAAAATAGCTAGAAGAGAATTAGAATGTCCCCGATGTTAAAAAAAAAAAAAAAGATAAATGCTCGAAGTGATGGATATCCCAATTACCCAGATTTTATCACTACACATTGTATTCAAGTGT
Source organism: Carlito syrichta (assembly GCF_000164805.1). NCBI lineage: Eukaryota > Metazoa > Chordata > Mammalia > Primates > Tarsiidae > Carlito > Carlito syrichta. The sequence goes on along the minus strand of NW_007246118.1, from coordinate 440,762 downwards.
CAAAATATCACAAGTACTCCACAAGTATGTATATTGTGTACTCCACAAGTATGTAAATTGATATTATGTATCAATTTAAAAAATGTTGTCAGGAAGTAGCACAAATCACTTCCGCTCACATTTCCTTGGCCATAGTTAGTTATACAGACTTGTGTAACTTCAAAGAGTCAGAGAAGTACAATCTTGCCATGAAAGAGAATAATTCAGATAGATTGGAGAGAGAAAGAGAGAGAGAGAGATTCAGATACACGATCTGACAATTAAGTTTGTGAACTCATCCTAGAAAAAGTGCAGGGCTCCGTGGCTCAGCCTGTAATCCCGCACCTTGGGAGGCTGAGGTGAGTGGATTGCCTGAGCCCACAGATTCAAGACCTGCCTGGGCAACTTGGTGAGACCTCATCTCTACAATAAATCAAAAAATCAGCTGGGCATGGTAGCGCATGCCTGTAATTCTAGCTTCTCAAAAGGCTGAGGCGGAAGGATCGCCGGAGCCCAGCAGGTCGAGGCTGCAGTGGCTGGGAGCGGCCACTGCACTCCAGTCTGGGTGACAGAG
>NW_007246118.1:417269-440189 GCF_000164805.1 Carlito syrichta | reverse complement strand
AAAAAAAAAAAAAAAAAAGCGTTGCATGCCTCATTGCTGAATATCATTACAATCACCTTCGAGGTACTCCCCTTGGGAAGCTATGCACTGACACCAGCACCTACTCCACTCGTCAAAGCAATTTTGGAACTCTTTTTTTGGAATGGCCATCAGAGCTGTCATTGTATTACCCTTGATGTCTTGAATGACTTCAAAAGGTCTTCCTTTCAATATTTCCTTTATCTTCAGGTAAAGAAAAAAGACATTGGGGGCCAGATCAAGTAAGTAGGGAGGGTGTTCCAATACATAACTGGCTAAAAACTCACAGACAGTGCTGTGTGAGCTGGTGCATTGTCATGATGTAAGAGCTCCTTTGGGACCATTTTCACATACACCAAGATTTTCAGTTAAGATTTTCAGTTACGATTTTCCTAACTGCTTCTCTCAATGTTTATTTGGTCTGCTATGCTTCTCACAGTCAACCAATGATTTTGACACACAAGTTGAAAATTTTTGCAATGTTTTTGTCATTTCTGCTCATTACTGGCTGTCCTGACCTCTCTTCATCAGTGATGCTTTCTGTCCCCTCAGAAAAGTGTTTAATCCATTTGTACACTGCCGTTTGCTTCATGGCATTATCCCCATAAACTTGGACTAATATGTCCCGGATTTCACTTCCACTCTTGCCAAGTCTAACAAGAAATCTAATGTTTGTTCATTGTTCTCATTCAAACTCCAACATTCTGGCAATGACAGCTCTGATGGCCATCCTAGGAAGAGATCCAAAATTGCTTTGACAGGTGGACTAGACACTGGTGTCAATGCATAGCTTCCCAAGGGGAGTACTTCCAAGATGACCATAGTGATATTCAGCAATGAGGTATAGAGCACTTTTTCTAGAATGAGTCAGACCTTGTAAATGCCCATCTTATAACCTCCAATAAAGTTTTCCTGTAGTTCACTACGCAGCCCCTAGGCCAGACCACTTATTTTAAGCTTTCTTTTCCATCAGTGCTATACTCCATTTCTAAGCATCTATTTTGATATCAGTCAGGATGAACTAGATTATGCTGTGATAACAAATAACGCCTAATTCTTAATGACTTAAAACAATGAAAGTGAGTTTCTTGTTCAGCTACACGGTGGGGAGAAATATGTTCCAGGTCATTCTCACTCAAAGACTTGGGCTGACAGAGCCTCTGGCATCAGGAGCCAGTCAATAGCAGAGAGGAAGTATGGTGAATGACACACCTTCTCTTAAAGTCTTGAGTCCAGGAAGTACCTCCCACTTCTGCTCACATTTTGTTGTCCAAAGCAAATCACACTGCAGTGCCTAACTTCAAGAAGATGAGAGCTTGCAATACTGTCATGTGTCCATAAAAGAAATAACTAGAAATATTAGTGAATAATAAGTCCTATTATAAATACTAGACACAGGCAAACTATCACCCACTATGTAGTAGAATAATTACCCTTTTCAATTTTGCAAGATCTCAAAAAGTTTCTCTTTCTTCCATACTTTTTCATGAGACCACAGAGCCTGTCTTCCACCAAAACAAATTAATAAGCAAAAAAAAGAAAAAGACAGAGAGAGAAGCAAAAGGAATCTCCTAGATGAAGGTGGAAAGAGATCCCAGAATGACAACTGTGTACAACGCAAAGCAGACAATCGGTCACGACTAGAGCACTAGAACTCAAAATATAGAAAGGTCATCACCCTACCTTTACATTTACACCATCCATCTGATAAGACCAACAAAGACATGAGATTTACAAACAAGGAATTCAACCCGGAAACAGGTAAGGGAAATCCAAGATCAGCAGCAAAGAAAAGAATGACAAGTGTACAAACCTTGAGAATAATCAACTCAGGTAGAAGGGAAATGGTGGTCTTCAGGAGGAATGGCTCTCATTTTATCTTTGTTTTTATTTTCCTTTTTTTGCACTTTTCTTTTACTCTAAATTTTTAAAATTTAAATTTTATTTTAAAGATGTAGGGTACAATTCAGGATTAGGTATACAAGTAGTCATCATACAGGTAAAGTTTCAACCTCCCTTTTTTCCCCATTTTTCCCAGTATGAGATCAGGTACCTTTATTGATGTTGTGTTTCCCCACCTCCTCCCCTGTGGAAGTACCCTGCTACTGCCAATTCCTTTTTTATAGTATTATGATAAATGTTCAGGGTCCACTTATGAGTGAGAATGTGTGGTTCTCTGTTCTTTGTTTCTGTGATAGATCACTGAGTATTATAGTCTCTAAATCCATCCAAGTTGCTGCAAAGTCCATATGTTTGTCCTTCTTTATGGCAGCATGATATTCCATCATGTACATGCACCACTAATTTTTTTAAAATGAGACTAACAGATTTCCTTGTGAGATTGGCCCTGTGATCAGTTATACTGAGGGGCTGTTAGGAGGTATAGGAAAAATTGGTAATGGGTACATATAAAACAAAGAAAATTAAAAATCAGGGCAACTATGAACTACAGGAGAAGTGAAAAGAAAGGAAACAGAGTGTGCTACAATGCCCAGTTATTAGTATTTGCATAGGTAGAACAACGTAAATACTCGATGTTGGTATATTTTAAATGGTAATATAGCTATATCTGGAGTTACGACAACTAAATCCTTATCTATAACAAATAGAAGTTAATGGGTATCTGAAAAAGGATTAATCAAAGCTATCGGTATTGACTATTACTTAGGAGAATGTAAATGTGGATAAATACAATTCTTCTCAGGAGGAATATGGGAGAAAGTCGAGATGGCTGAGTCAAGAAAACACTGTATTTTATTATAAGCCTTTTGGTATTATTTGATTTTTTTAAACTATGTGCACATATCATCTTCAAGAAAGGAAAATTAAAAGAACAAAAAAATGTCCTAAGTAATTCTGATGCTCAGGCAAATTTAGGAACCACTAGGCTAGTCCACAGACCCATTCACCATTAAAAACTCAAATGGATCAAAGACCTAAATGTAAAACCTCATACTATAAGAATATTAGAAAATGCAGGAGACACTCCTATGGAAAGTGGAACTGGCAACCAATTCCTGATCAAAACTCTAAGTGCTCATACCATAAGATAGACAAGTGGGACTTCATCAAACTGACGAGCTTCTGCAAAGCAAAAGAAACCATCAAGAGAGCAGAGAGACAGCCTACAGAATGGGAAAAAAATATTTGCCAACTGTATACTGACAAAGGCCTAACATCTAGAATCTATAAAGAACTCAAACGCACCAAAAAGAAAAAAACAAACAGCCCCATTAAAAAGTGGGCAAAAGACACGAGTAGACACTTCTCAAAAGAAGATATACTGGCAGCCAACAGACACATGAAAAAGTGCTCAGCATCACTAGTCATCAGAAAAATACAAATCAAAACCGCACTGAGATACCACCTAACCCCAGTAAGAATGACATCATTAATAAAACAAACGACAACAGATGCTGGCGAGTATGCGGAGAAAAAAGGAATGCTTCTACACTGCTGGTGGGAATGCAAACTAAATAATGCATCCTCTTTGGAAAACAGTGTGGTGATTTTTGAAAGAACTAGACATTGACCTTCTATATGATCCAGCAATCACCCTATTGGGAATATACCTGGAGGAACTCAAATCACTCTACAAAAAAGATAACTGCACACACATGTTTGTTGCGGTTCTATTCACAATAGTAAAAACATGGAACCAACCATGCTGCCCATCAAAACTGTAATGGATAAAAAAAAAATGTGGTACATATACACCATGGAGTATTATGCAGTCATAAAGAAGGACAAATATATGAACTTTGCAGCAATTTTGATGGCTTTAGAGTCTATCATACTCAGTAATCTATCACAGAAACAAAGAACAGAGTACCATATGTTCTCACTCATAAGCGGACATTGAACAATTATCATAATACTATAAGAAGGGGATTGGCAGTAGTGGGAAACTGCTGGGGGAAGGGTGGGATTGGCAGTTGAGGGGAAACTGCCAAGGGAGGGAGGGTCATACTTCATCAACAAGGGTACCTGCAAAATGAATATCTGTATACCTAACCCTGAATTGTCCTCTACATCTTTAAAATTTAATTTAAAAAATAGAGTCTATAATACTGTGATGTATCGCAGAAACAAAAAAACAAAACAAAACAAAACAAAAGTCCTGTCACAAAGTGGGCAAAAGATATGAATAGACACTTCTCAAAAGAAGACATATGAGTAGCCAACAGATACATGAAAAAATGCTCAGCCTCACTACTCATCAAAGAAATGCAAATTAAAACCATACTGAAACACCACCTAACTCCAGTCAGGATGGCCATCATCAGTAACTCAAAAAACAACAGATGCTAGAGAGGATGCGGGGGAAAGGGAACACTTCTACACTGTTGGTGGGAGTGTAAACTAGTACAACCTTTGTGGAAAACAGTTTAGTGATTCCTAAAAGGTCTAAAAATCAACCTTTCATATGACCCCACAATCCTCCTACTGGGGAAATACCCAGAGGAACGCAAATCACCCTATGAAAAAGATAACTGCACGTGCATGTTTATTGCAGCCTTATTCACAATAGCAAAAACATGGAACCAAGAGTGCTGCCCATCAAAAGAGGACTGGATTAAAAAAAATATATGGTACATAAACAAGATGGAAGCCGGGCTCGGTGGCTCAGCCTGCAATCCCGCGCTTTGGGAGGCTGAGGTGAGTGGATTGCCTGAGCCTGCGGGTTCAAGACTCACCTGGGCAACTTGGTGAGATCTCATCTCTACAATAAATCAAAAAATTAGCCAGGTGTGGTAGCGCACGCCTGTAGTTCCAGCTACTTGGAAGGCTGAGGTGGAAGGATTGCCTGGGCCCAGCAGGTCGAGGCTACAGTGGCCGGGAGCAGCCACTGCACTCCAGTCTGGGTGAAAGAGTGAGACTCCAACTAAAAAAAAAAACAAAACCAAAGATGGAATATTACACAACCATAAAGAAGGGCTAAATTATGAACTTCACAGCAACTTGGATGGACTTAGAATCTATAATACTGAGTAATCTATCACAGAAACGAAGAACTGAGTATCACATGTTCTTACTCATAAGTGGACCTTGAACAATTATCGTAATACTATAAGAAAAGGATTGTCAGCAATGAGAAATTGTTGGAGGGGGGTGGGATTGGCAGTAGTGGGATTCTGCAGGGGAAGGGGGAGGCACACCTCATCCACAAGGGGACTTGCATAATGAACATTTGTATATTTAACCCTGAATTGTACCCCACATCTTTAAAATAAAAATAATAATAAAAACTACTTACAACATTCCCTGATAAGTGATTGCCCAACTATGACCTCAATGTCTCTACATGAAGTTGCACCTCTTATTTTTTATAGTCCTAATTCTTATGATGTATCAGTTATGGATATTGCATGGTAAAAACACAGAGATACTATGATGCTGTACTGACCCAGTCCATGTCCAAGAATGAAAGTAACTGGAGGACCAGGTATGGTGGCTCAAACCTGTAATCCAGCACTTTGGGAGGCCGAGGTGAGTGAATTGCCTGAGCCCATGGGTTTGAGAATAGCCTGGACAACTTGGCAAGACCTCATCTCTACAATAAATCAAAAAAATTAGCCAGGTACAGTAGCGCATACCTGTAGTTTCGGTTACTTGGAAGGCTGAGGCAGAAGGATCACCTGAGCCCAGCAGGTCGACGCTGGGGTGGTTGTGAGTGTGCTACTGTACTCCAGCCTGGGCAATGGAGTGAGACTCCAATTCAAAAAAGAAAGAAAGAAAGTAGCTGGGAAATAATGAGTGTTTCATAATTCTTCAGCAGTAGATGTCTTTCAAGAGGGTGTGTCTTACCACTATGCTATAGCCCATTCCCTGGCAATCACTGTAAAAGATTTGTCCCTTAGAATGGAAAGTAGCATCCAGGAGCTCTAGGAATCTTACATTTAGATATATTTCTCTGGTTTGATGACTGGCACAACCTATGCCATTCTGAATGCTCCCAATGTGGTGATACACCTCAGAGGATAAAAAGTCCCAGGTGAAGGAGCTATATACATTGTACCAGAATTTGGGATTCAGAGGGTAGTTATGTATCTCAAGACTTGAGGCATATTTTAAAACATTATTTCTTTTGCTATATCGTAGGCATTCCATTCCCTGCCCTGAAGCTCTTGTTAGAAGGACTTTATGAGAGAAAGAGAGAAAGTGAATGGTAGTATAGTAATTAAAAGCACTGGCTTTCGATAGTGCAGATAAAATAAATTTAAAAATTCAAAATTAAATCCAAAAGAAAACAGAAAACTAGGAAGAACAGATATGACCAACAAAACATATGGCAAAGAAGTAAATTTAAAACCACCTACATAGATAATCACACTAAATGTAAATGGTCTAAACACACAAATTAAAACACAAGGATATCAAATAGATTAAAAAGCAAGATCAAACACTTGAAACAAAAAGACACAGCTATATTAAAAGTAGAAGGTTGAAAAAGATATGCCATGTAAACACTGTTCAAAAGAAAGCAGTGATATATTAATATCAGACAAAGTAATTTGCTGAACAAGAATTATTATCAGGATAAAGAGGGCCCTTATAATGATAAAGAGGCCAATTACTCAAGAAAGCATAACAATCCTAATTGTGTATGCACCTAATAACAGAACATCAAAATCTATAACACAGAAATTAACAGAGGACCTATCAATGTCATTCACCATGTTAACAAACTAAAAACATAACCAATATGTGATCATCTCAATGGATGAAGAGAAAAATTATTCTACAAAATTTAACACACCTATTTTTGATATTAAAAAAAAATTCTCAGCAAATTAGGAATAGAAGAGAACTTCCTTAACACAATGGAGGGTATTTTTTTAAATCCTGCAGCTAACATTATACTTAATAGTGAAAGACTGACTACTTTTCCATTAAAATTTTGAACAAAGTAAGAATGTCAGCTCTCACCACTTGTATTCAATATGGTACACGTAATCTTAGCCAGTGCAATAAAGCAAAAAGAAAAAAGAAAGAAAGAAAGAAAGAATAAGTAGATTTAAAAGAGAGGTGAAAACTGTCTTTATCACACAACAAGATGATATCTGTAAAAAAAAAATCCAAAGAATCTACCAAAAAAAACCTATTAGAACTAGTAAATGAGATTAACAAAAGACACAGGATACAAGGCCAATTTTTAAAATTATATTTCTATGTACTAGGAATAAACAGTACTAGGAAATAACAATTTAAAAGTAATACTACTAAAAAAATCAGTGATCAATTTAACAAAATTTCTGTAAGACCTGTACACTGAAAACTATGTAACATTGCTGAGAGAAATAAAGAATACGCCTAAATAAGCAAAGAGAAGTAACATGTTCATGGATCAGGATACTCAATATTGTTACGATGTTCATTTTTCCCAGAGTAATCTACAGGTTGAATTCCTGCCTAATTAAAAGCCAGTAGACTTTTTTTTTTTTTTGAGTTAGAGTCTCACTCCGTCACCCAGGCTGGAGTGCAGTGGCACACTCACAGCCACCCCAGTGTCAACCTGCTGGGCTCTAGCAATCCTTCCACCTCAGCCTTCCAAGTAGCTGGAATTACAAGTGCACATTACCACTCCCAGTTAAATTTTTTTTTAATTGTAGAAATGAGGTCTCACCAAGTTGCCTGGGCTGTTCTCGAACTCGTGGGCTCAGATTATCCCCTCACCTCGACCTCCCAAGGTGCTGGGATTACAGGCTTGAGTCACTGCGCCTAGCCACCAGTAGACTTTTAAAAAATGGCAATCTTCATCAACAAGGATACATGCATAATGAACATTTGTATACCTAACCCTGAATTATACCCCACATCTTGAAAGTTTAAAAAAGAAAACTAAAAAATAAATAAATATGGCAATCTAATTTTAAAGGAAACGTGAAAGACCTAGAATACGAAGGTTGGGGAGGAGTTGGAGATCTTACACTATTTGCTTTCAAGACTTACTATAAAGCCACAGCGATCAGATCAGTGGTATTGGAGTGAGGATAGACATACAGATCAATGAAACAGAAAAGTCTGGCAATATCCCCAATATACATGGCCAACAGATTTTTGACAAAGGTACCAAGGTAATTCCATGGGAAAAGGAATGCCATTGTAACAAATTGTGATGGACACTCGGCTATCCATATGCAAAAAGAAAAAAATGAAAAGAAAACCTCAACAGATACCTTATACCTTATGCCAAAGTTAACTTGAAATGAATCATATGCCTAAATGTGAGTGCTAAAACTGTAAAATTCTAGAAGAAAAAAAAGAATAACTTTTTATCACCTCAGGTTAGGCAAAGAGTTACTAGAACACAAAATCCAAATATTAGAGCTCAGAGCCACCTTTAAATTTTGACCCAGGTATGTTTCAGGCAAATCAGAGGAAGAACTTCTTTCTGTCCCCGAATCCAATTCTTCCACATCCCTCCATGCTCTCTCCTGGAACAGCCTTCCTCTCCCACAGCTTAAACTCTTCGCACAACCAACTCTTACTCATCCTATCTCAGCTTCAGTGTCACTTCCTCCAGGAAGCATCTCCTGACGCCCCAAACTGGGTCAACTGCCCCTTCCCTGACTCTCATCGCTCCTGGGCAAGCTGTTTCTCTCCTTTCTGCAGTGGCCTGTATCACCCTCTAGACTGAAAGCTCCACAAGCAACAAGTCTCACTTGTTCTCTTTCTTATTCCCTGTGCCTGACAGATGGTGATGGCTCAGTATATTTTATTACATGGAGAACTGTGTAATCACAACTATAATTTCTCATTACCATCAGGACCAGCCTGAGAGGAAGACAGGGTAGAATTATTATTCTCTTTTACAGATGAAGAACCCGAGGCCCAGAGAGGTAAGGTGATTTGCCCAAGGTCACACAGCTGCCAAGAACTATCCTCCTCCTCATCAGGTGCTTTTCTCCTGGGTACACTGCACTGTCTCTCACTCACAGCACCCCAAGCTGTCCCCTGAGCATACAAGTGAGCCGGAGGGGACACTTGGCTTCTCTTTCTCACTCTCTCACCCCCACTCTCCTTGTCTCTCACTCTGGCTTCCCTCTCCTTAGCAGGGAGGCCTGGCAGTGTAACAGGTGAGAACAGGTAATGGGTTTGAATAACGCCCTAACCACTCCCCGGCTGTGTGATCCTGGGTCAGATACTTACCGTCTCTGTTCCTGTTTCCTCAACTATAAAGCACAGACAAAGTAGTTCATGCCTCAAAAGACTGTAGTAAGGACCCAACACAATGTCTGGCACATATCAGCTCTGGCTCTCTGCTTTTTACTATCTCTCCAACACATGCTACCTTCATGTCTCTCTTCCTCAGTGTCTTTCTCCCTTTTCTGCCCTCTCTTGGTCTGTCTGACTGCCTGCCTGTCTCCCAAACAAGCTGCAGTCCCCTTCACCATGCTTTTAGGGGGCTGAGACTTCCATCTGTCTCTCACCCTGAATCCGGAAGCGACCTTGTTCCAGGAATGGAGCCACTGTACAAGCCACACCACACCCACACTTGGACATCTTCCCCACCTGTCACAGGTGAGGTTCTAAGGGACCTGTGTGGCCCAGAAGCAATGGAAAGAAAGGCGGGTAGGGGAGGTCTGGCAGCAGGGGATCTAAGGCTGAGTGGTGGGGACAGCCCTGAGGGTTCCAGCCCTGGCTGACAAGAAAACAGATGGGACAGGAATGGCCCCAACCCCAGAGAGAAGCAGAGAGCAAAGCTTGGCCCCCTGCCCTTTCCCCAAGGTCAGATCACACAGGTGGAGGCACTTATTGAGAGCCCTTGTGCCAGGCTGACAGAGCAGAGGGCACAGGGCCCCCACCCCTGCTCCCAGCTTTAGGTCTTAGAGCTGGGAGGTCATCGGGTCCTGGAGAGGCTGCCCTGAGCAGAAGGTGCCAGGGCCTCGGCAACCTGGGCTGGTGGCCAGAACCAGGACTGGCCTTAGAAGACCTAGGTTTGAGAGAATGCACCGACACTTCCTGGGCATATCATATGACCTTGGGAAAATTACACAATATTTCCCTGAACTTCCATTTCCTTGTCTACAAAATGTGATGACAATATATGCCCTGCTGGCTGACTGTGACCATTTGATATACTTCAAGGGGCTCTGTGGTATGGTTGTCATTATTGGAAAAGGTTGGACGGCGCCCACAACTAACCCTCATCATCCAGCTCTCACTGTCACAGAGCACCCATTCTCAGTGATCACCAGGAAGACTCCAGTGCAGTCTGGTAACAAAGTCCAGCTAAGCCCCTAATCAACTCGCTATGTGACCTCGGCCTGTTCCGCCTCTGGGCCAACGCTTCTTCTCTATCCCGAGAGGGATGGAACACAGTTCCATTTTCAGGAGTGCTCTGTGCCTGCTAGCTTCTTGTGGGTAGCTTGAAACCAGCCACAGTGGGAGTATTTACACCGCAGAAATCAGCAAACACTACCAATCAGGGTTCCACTGTTTAGGCTGACATCCCAAATCTCCTCCTCCCAGGGGCTGATCGGGGATGGAGCAGCTGGCCCAAGCAGATTGCCCAACGTCCTCTGCATCCGGCTGCTTCCCGGGGACTCACCCCTGATAAATATGGATGCACACCTGGCTGGCAGCAGGCCTGAACCCCTTGCACACACACGCACACACACACACACACAGACACACACACCCTCCGCCTGGTGGCTCCCTGGGCACAGACAGGGGTGGGAGGGAGGCAGCCCACGCACTTTTCAATTACAGGAACACGACTCAGGGCCCCGCCTGGCCTGACTATGACTATCTCCCTCCTATTCCTGCCCTCCCACCTCTACCCCACCCACAACAAGGCAGGAGGAGAGCTTGCCAAGCCTCCAGCCTCCCACCTGCTTTGTAACGGAAGGGCTCCACCACGCAGACCCCATCCCCTCTCCTGAAGACTTCCCCTCCCCAGATCCCCACAGGGCGCAAGAGTTGTGCTCAGGGAGTGTCATCCACATAACTCTGAGTGCTCCCTGGTGCCAGGACACATGACGCTGTGTCCCCTTCACCCTCCCACCACACACACGTGCACCCCATAACCTACAAGGCCAATCAGTTGGGGCCAGGTGAGGCGGCACAAGACAAAGAGATGCGTGGAGGAGGCCTGCCCTGGGAGGGAAGTGGCCATGTCCCCGCCCTGCCCTGCCCCTCTGTCCCCTTGCAGGGCTGTTTGTTTTTCTTGTCGATCTTTTCTGAATCAAGCACTCAGGCACCCTCTTCCCATTATGGGCTGAATTGTGTCCTCCGATGATGCTGTGTTGAAGTCCCAACCCCCAGTCCCTCTAAATGAGACCTTGCTGGAGATCGGCCCTTGATGATCTTTACAGAGGTAACCGAGTCCCAGTCAGGTCATTAAAAACCAGGCCATGGTGGAAATGGTCATGCGGGACGCAACAGGACTAATGTCTTTATAGAGGGGGGAAGGGACATAGAGATGTGCTCCGAGGGATGAGAAGAGACTCAGAAGGGAGACAGCCACCCACAGCCGAGGGACTTCTAGGAGCAGATGCCCCTCCCCACACACACACCCCACCCGCCCTCCGGAGGAATAAACTTGGCCCAGACCTCGATTCTGAAGTCTTGGGTCCCAGCCTCCAGAACTACAGGACAACGCATTTCTGTTGTTTAAGCCACACCTGCTGTGCTCTGTTACAGCAGCCCTTGCAAAACAAGATACCCCCTCTCTGAAAGAGCTGGGTGAGAGAAACTGCTGTGGGTACACGGATTCATACTCCTCCAACGCACATGTATATGCATTCGTGGTATCTGGTCCTCACATGAGATCAGGGGTCCCCAGTGGACCGGCACCAGTCTGTGGCCTGTTAAGAACCGGCTGCAAAGCAAGAGGTGAGGGGCGGGCGAGTGGAGCTCCCTCTGCTGTCAAATTGGCTACGGCATTCGATTCTCACGGGAGCGCAAACCCTACTGTGAACTGCACATGGGTGGGATCTGGGTTGCTGGCTTCTTATGAGAATCCAAGTCCTGAAGATCCACCCCCGCCCCGCCGCTCCTGTCCATGGAAAAATTGTCTTCCACGAAGCTGGTTCCTGATGCCAAAAAAAAAAGTTGTAAACTGCTGCATCAGATGACCCCTTAGACCCAACAGGCGCTGCTGGTCCCATTTGGCAGATGAGGAAACTGAGGCAGAAGGACAGGGTGCTTACCAAGAGGTCCACCCGAGTTAATGACTAGAACTAAGGCCTCCTGAATAACGGCCCAAAGGGCTTTCCTATGCCAAGCCAATTTTCTCTTCCTAAATTTGTACAGAATTCAGCAAGACCACGGTGTTGGGGAGCTGGGGGCATCTCCCTCACCAGAGGAAGCCCTTCAGACAAAGGTGCCCACCCTAGGTGTACTGTGGACAGCTTTTAATCAGTCTGATGCCTGGGCCCCAGCCCGGGCCAAGCGATTCATGGTCTCTGGGGGCGGAGCTCAGGCATTGGGACTTTGGACTCCCCCTTAGATAATTCTAATGTACCGCTGGGGTGAGGAGCCAGGAGCTGGGGGCTTCCCTGGTGGGTCCAATGACTCACAGAGCCAGCATCCTGTGATGGGGCAAGCAGGAGGGAAGGCTGAGTGCTCCCACGCCATCCCTGAGGGGCCCAGAGGTGCCCAGCAGCCAATCACACCTCAGGAAATGGGGGACATTGAAGGTACAAATGGAGACTCACTCTACTGCGTGCAAAGGCCTAGAAAATGTCAGGGTTGGGGGATGTTTTTCCAATTTACCTTATTGGGAGGAGTGGGGGATTTTGAAAATACTAATGGAAGGGGGAAGTGGTGTTTTTGCTTTAAATTTAAGCCTTTACTCTTCCATCTTAATCAAATCGATTGCTTATCAGGAAAATTAAAGAGCTACCCTGGGGCCCTTACTATATGGCAGGCGTGTGCTAAGTGCTCCTTACAACGTTTCTTCTTGTAATAGCCCTGTGAGTAGGTCTTACAATCCACGTTTTACATACAGGCAGCTGAGGCTTAGAGATGTGATCTGACCTGCCCAAGGTCACCCAGCATCTAGATGGTGGAGCTGGAATTCCAACCAGGCAGTCTAGCACCAAAGCCTGTGACTCTCACCAACCACCCGCTACATGGTCCACTACAGAGACTTTTAACGTTTGTAACATTCAACATCCGTTTTTGTAAAAGGCACTAAAAGAAGCATTGTAGCCAGGTGCAATGGCTCACACCGGTAATACCAGCACTTTGAGAGGCTGAGGTGGGAGGATCCCTTGAGGCCAGGAGCTAGAGACCAGCCTGGGCAACATAGCAAGACCCTGTCTCTACAAAAAATTTAAAAATGAGTGGTGGCATGTGCCTGTGGTCCTTCCTACTAGGGAGACTGAGGCAGGAGGCTCCCTTGAGCCCAAGAGTTGGAGGCTGAAGTAAGCTATGATGGCACCACTGCACTCCAGCCTGGGCAATAAAGTGAGATCCCTGTCTCTTTAACAACAACAACAAAAAAAAAACGTATTGTAGATACTAAATATTTAAACAAAATGCCATTTTTCCATGACTTCAAGATTTCCAAAGATTTTTCTTCCCTAACTTGGAATTGAAGAACTCAGGCACTGGTGGCCCCCAACCCAGAGAGGAAGCAGAACCGGCGCCATCATTCCCAGCACAAATAACTCCAGCCTGGACACCAGGACGGGCCCTCCAGACCCCCACCCCCAACATCATCTTCCCATCTCTGCTGGGGCCCTCTGTCACTGGAAGGAGAGAGAAACGTGGGCCTAGACTACCCTCTAGTGGCCATGATGGTAGCTTGCACCCGGCACCTCCACACCCACCCAGGCCCGCCAGGTGCCCAGGGCCTGAGCCCTGAGGGAAGTGGCAAGCCATCCCCAACGGGCACACCCCCCATGGTGGCAGCATCAGGTCCCTGAGCTTGGAGACTTCACCCAGGTGCCGCAGCTGAGAGGCCTGGACGCTGCAACCCCAAGCAGCCAAACCACACCAGAGTCTTTCTCATCAGTTTCACCTCATCGTTCCCCTGCTGATAACAGTCAGGAGGAAGGCCCCCTAGAGGGCAAGATTCTGGCTTTGGGGCAATGACCAGAACTCTGAATAAATGTCCAACATGAGATTCTAAACTTGGCCCACGGCCTCCCTCCAAGGCTCCCGTCCATTCCTCTCCTCTTGCCTCCACGGCCTATACCCACTGCTCCAGGAAGACTTCTTTCTCCCACCACACACACACCAGTCCTCAGCCCAGTAGTCTCCTCCTCCCCGGTCTCCTGCCATGGGCCCTATGGGTGCCTCTCAGGAGGCCCAGAATACCTTTCAGGACCATCAGTTTTCCCCCTTGCCCCAGCCATCCCCGAATACACAGGGAGCCTCTGAGGACAGAGATTGTGCCATAAACGTCTCTGGCACCTACCTGCAGAGTGTTGCCCAGGCCGGGGCATGGGAGCTTGCCCAGTTGGCTGCCCCATGTCCTCCTGAGGACTGGTAGGCACACACTGGAGGCCAGAGCAACACCTGCCCTTGGCAAGGCTTTCTCCCCTCTCCCACCTCCTCTCCTTGACCGCCCTCAGGGGCAGGCAGTTAGCCCAGGAGAGGGAAGGGAAGGTTCCCAGGAAGGCATAGTCTGACAGTGAAGTGGACTGGCGGAAGGGATGCATCAGCTGTCCCTGTGATGGTACATAAAGCCCCCCCCGGGGGAGGGGAGCTCTCGAGGGACAACCACCAAGGACTCTCTGATGGAAGGCCCTGCCTGAAGGACAGTGGGGGGCAAGCCCCTCGCAGGCCCGTCAGCTCTAAGGAACAGCCGCCCATGCCCAGACCGGTCCTAGTGGAGGCAGCAGGGCTTCCCTACTCGGCAATCCCAACTCCGAATCAGGTTGATCCTCGGGGTGTCAGCCTCCCCTGCTGGCTGTAGGGCACCTGGCATGAAGCCTCCCCCTGCTCCCCTCTCCTGCCCCCAAGGCCTGAGTGCATTAGCCGCCTTCAGGCTGTCAGGAGCAATTCCAAACGCCCCATGCATATTCCTAAGTCGAGGACTCGTTAATATGGAACCTGCCTCTGGGGAAATGCACTGGGTGAAAGGTGACAACTCGCAGCCCAACAGCCAGGCCGCCAGCACTAATATTCACTTCTGTCTCCATCAGCCACCAGGCCTCAGCTTCCGTGGGGGCTCAGGGGGCCACCCCAGAGCAGCCCCTTTGGGATCCAGGAAGCCCAGCCACTGGTGGGAGGTGGCAGAGGGATCCCTTCTGCCAGCAAGCCGGGAGAGGACCCGTAGTAAAGGGGGTGCCCCCACCCCGAGCTCCACCAAGTCAGGCCCAAACCAGAACATTCCTTGGGACAAAACTCCTGCTCCTGGCTCCAGTGAGGGAACGGAGGGCCCCACAATACCACCGGGGTCCTCTCGGGCCACACCTGGCCTCTGCCCAAGAAGTGTCCAGCCGGCCCGCCGGCCAAACAGGGCCAGGACGCCCCCTGCTCCGGTTCAGGCACACATCCGGACCAGATGCAGGGCCGCCGGTGGTGGCGGCCTGGCAGGGCCCTGCAGTGGCGCTGGGTGCCTGGGCCCAGGCGGGGCGGGTGCGCTGCGTGAGTCATGGCAGGCAGGGATGCACCCGAATCCTGATAAGGGAGAATAATAACTTGTCAAAGATATATATGATATGTGTTTGCTTTCCCGACGGAATATCTATGGGGCTAATTCATCAAGCCAGCGGGCTGGCTGGAGACCCAGGGAGGGAGGAGAGGTGGGCAGCCAGTGCTGGGGCGGCCGCAGGAGCTGTCGCGGGAGCTGAGTGTGGCCTGTGCCGCCGCCGTGTGGTCCACTGGGCCGCCTGCCCTCCGGCCCCCTTGGCCGGGAACTCTCTAGGGCCTTGGAGAGTGCTGGACCTGGCCCTGCCGGCCAGGGCTCCCGGGGTCCCAGCATGCCTCTAGGTAGGTGTCGGTCTTAGGAAGTGCGCCATCCCTGCCATATGGTCTGCACACAGCCCCTAGTTTAAAATGCTGAAAAGTGATCAGAAAACGTCACCCCTTCTGGAGAGGACAACAGGTAGAACAAGGCCGGGAGAGCGGCTCCTATCTGGCATGTCTCCTCCTGATCTGTGCCCCCCCAACCTCTCCCTGCCCCCCCCATTCTCCCACACATCCTAATCCTCTCAGGCCTCAGCTGGAGGGACGGAAAGAAAGAAAGTAAATGACCCCTGCTCAGGTCATCTCAAGGGCACTGAGGGCACAGAGCCCTCCTGGAAACCTGGGGTGCCCAGGGGAGGCTCCACCTGCCTCAGCAAAGGGGGTTGGGCCCGCCTCCTCAGCAGAGAAAACTCCCTCTTCTGTCGCCTTAGTGATCACAGGGGGATTAGAGCTTCCTTTCTAATCCCTTCTCTGCCTTCCTCTCTTTTTGTCATAGTCATAAAAAACGCTGAATTAGTGAGCATTTTCCCAAACCTCCCCCGGGCGTCTTCTGGAGATCTGTCAGTCCCTCAGCCCCATCCACCCAGCCTGGGTGCAGCCAGGGGCCAGTCCTCAGAAGGGGAGCCCCAGAAATGCAGGGTCCCCGGGTGCCCTCCCCAGGACGGCCTAAATCCAGACCTAGCCTTCATGCTTCCTCTCTATCCCATAGGCCCTAGAAAGGCATCTTCTCCAGCCACCCCGGGAGCCTCAGGGTGGCATCTGACTCTGAACCGTCACCTGGGTCAGTGTTCCACCACTCAGCACTGACAGCAGTGCCCTCACCAGGTTGGCTCCGAGCTGACATTCCCTATTCCTGCATACCCATTCGTTCTACAAAGGATGGCGCTCCCAGCCATGCCCCAGGCCCATTCCTGGCACCGAGGACCTACTCATGAGCAAAGAGCACTTTTGCTGGGGAACTTATATTGTTAAAATAGTGAAATACTTCCATGCGGGTCGGCAAACATCTACTCCCACCCAGCTCTTCCAGCCCCAACCTCCCCATGGCCCAGGACCTAAAGAGTTAACTCCTGGCCCAGCTCTGGGTGCTAATGGGACCCTGCCCAGTTTCCCGCCTGGCATCCATCCTGATGAGTCAGAGCTGGTGCCACACTGTTGGTAAATATGCTCACTCTCACCGGGCTCGGTGGCTCAGCCTGTAATCCCGCGCCTTTGGGAGGCTGAGGTGAGTGGATTGCCTGAGCTCGCGAGTTCGAGACCCGCCTGGGCAGCAAGACCTCATCTCTACAATAAATCAAAAAATCAGCCGGGCGTGGTAGCGCATGCCTGTAATTCCGGCTACTCGGAAGGCTGAGGCGGAAGGATTGCCGGAGCCCAGCAGGTCGAGGCTGCGGTGGCCGGGAGCAGCCACTGCACTCCAGTCTGGGCGACAGAGTGAGACTCCAACTCAAAAAAAAAAAAAAAAAAACCAATATGCTCACTCTCACCCGGACAGCACATCTGTAGCCCATTCTAGGGGAGTGATATGAGAGCTTCTCTGGGCAGGAATTACTACTATCTTACTCCTTCCTTCTCTCCTTCCTTCCTACCAAGTTTTCCTTTCTCCCTTTCCTCATTCTTTCTCATCTTCCTCCCTTCCTTTCCTTTCCCTTTCCTTTCCTTCCCTTCCTTCCAACCTGCCTCGGGCCTAAAGTCTCCCTCCCAGCCACAGTACCCTCCCCAGGCCCTCAGCTCTGTGCACAGACCCAAGTGCTCAAAACCCCCTCCCTCTCACCCAGGACCATCCTGGAAGAGGATGGCATCTGCCAGACCCTGGGGGCCAGGAAATATGGAGACCAGGCTCCGCCAGTGCCTATCTCTCCCCCGCCTCTCCTTCCCCATCTCTCCCTAATGGACACTTATAGCCCATTCCCCTCTCTGCCTTCTCTGCCCCTCTCCCCGACCCCCCGCACTGCCCTGTCCACAGAGGGCAGGCCCAGGGCTGGAGGGCGCTGGCCTGTCCCCCTCCCAGGGCCTGGGGAAGGGGAGAGGAAAAGGGGGGCCGTGCCCCCTGCCCGTGCGGCCTGAAGCTGGAGAGCAATTAACTTGGCATTTTCAAACAAGGGCAGAGGAAGCGGGAGCCACAGGACTGAGTCAGCACATGGGAGAGGCGGGCGCCAAGCTGGCTCAGCTTGTTAGCAGGACGGGGGCTGAGCCAAAGAGAAACAAGGTCAAGGAGAAGGGGGTGGGAGCCCCAAATGGAGACAGGGTGGGGAGGGCCCGTCAGAAAGATGGCTGCAGCCCTCCCCCACATACCCATCCTGCAGCCTGCCGGGATACCGTCCTGACTGCCAAGGGCCCAAAACTAGCCTGCACCCTCTCACTCCACGGCAGCACCTGCCCCTCACCCAGCAGTTGGCACACATTCCCCATGAATCTTCCCTGGAAGACAGGGCCAAGGCCCTGGGGCCTAAGGAATAGCAGAGAACTAGAGAGGATGGAGGAGGATGAGGGTTTGTGGTGGCTGGGAAAGGAGGTGGTCTTTTTAGTGGCTACATATAAAATACAGTATGGTCGGGCTCAGTGGCTCAGCCTGTAATCCCAGCACTTAGTGGAATGGATTGCCTGAGACAGTAGGTTTGAGACCAGCCTGGGCAACTTGGCAAGACCTCATTTCTACAATAAATAAAAAATTAGCTGTGCAGGGTAGTGCGTGCCTGTAGTTCCAGCTACTTGGAAGGCTGAGGTGGAAGGATCACCAGAGCCCAGCAGGTTGACACTGGGGTGACCATGAGTGTGACACTGCACTCCAGTCTAGGCAACAGAGTGAAACTCCAAGTCAAAAAAAACAAACATATACAGTGTGCATATCTTGCTTTTTTCCAAAAAGGAAACAAAGCAGCCAAATCGTGCCATCTGCTGAGTACCTCACCAGGTGTTGGAAGCGTACCCACAACGCCTAGGATCCCAGCATCAGGCTGCAAGGATGCTCTCACCTAGGAGGAAGAGAGGTGGGGCAGGGGGAAGGGTAGGTGACTCACCCAAACTCCTACAGCTGGGAAACGCCAGAGCTGAGATTTACACTCAGGCTCGTCTAACTCCAGAGCCCGTGTTCTCTCTAATTTAGTGCTTCTGCAGGTAGGATCCCACTAGACTGAGAGCAGGAAAGGGACTGGAAGGAGGGGAGGGGACAAGCTGGAACAAAAGCCCAGATGTGAGAAGAAATGACTGGGTTCCAGCAGCTAGGCTACCAGCCAGGCTGGATGTGAGGCTGAGCACGTCTCTGGCACCCCCAGGACAGGACTGCACACTCAGAGGGCTATTGACCTTGCCTTGAGGATGTCCACAACTCGGGAGGATCCCGCGAGCTGCCTACTAAAACCTCCTTGCAGACAAGAACCAAGAATCAACCAGAACATCACACTGAATCATATCATCCTGAGTCCCACTTCTACAGGCCTTGATTAATTCTTGACCCTCAAGAGAGGGGCTGTTTCCAAGAGAATGTGTGTGGTTCTCTCTGGTCCTGATGTCACTGCTCTTTTCTGAATAAGGAAGGTTTAGGGAGAGGCCTCCAGGCAGGGGTTGCAGGCTGGGGGAAGGTCGTGAAGGTTGAGATCTGAGCTAAATCTGGAGTCAGCCAAGCCACAACCCTGTTGCCATGAGATGCAGGCTCCCACACGGGGAGGGAGCAGCCCGGGGCAGGGGGGAGGGATTTCATGGCTTAGCTAAACTCCCAGCCTGAATCTTCATGAACATCAACCTCAGCAACCCCGTCCTACCAGAACTTCCAGCCAGGGACAGCCTTGGGCTGCCCCTCCTGATGCCACCACTCCTGGTCTCAGCTACGGCCTATCCCCAGACTCTCCATCTCTCCTCAACTAAATGTGGGTAGATTTTCTCATTTCTTCAGAGTTTGCTCAGGTGAGGCTGGAACATTCTGAAAATGACTTTTGTTTTTTTAAAGGGGGGAGGGGCAGATACATGTAAAGTCATGCAGGGGACAAGTATTCCAGACACATTTGTGGAATGATAAAAATTATTCCACTAGATTTCATTGGAGTAAATTCTTAGAGACAGGGGTTTGGACTTTTTTTTTTTTTTTTTTGGAGTTGGGGTCTCATTCTTTCATCCAGGCTGGCTTACAATGGAAGCATCACAGCTCACAGCAGCCTCTACCTCCTAGGCTTAGAGGATCCTTCCGCCTCAGCCTCCCAAGGAGCTGGGACTACAGCTGTGTGCCCCAAGTCCAGTGAATTTTATTATATTTTGTAGAGATGAGGGCTCGCTATGTTGCCCAGGCTAGTCTCAAACTCCTGGACTCAAGCAATCCTCCTGCCTCAGCCTCCCAAAGTGCTAGGATGAGGCATGAGCCACAGCGCCCAGCCTGGTTTGAACTTTTTGTCTATGGCTGTGTCCCAGGTGCCTAGAATAGTGCCTGCCACATAGTAGACGCCGAGTACAGCTTTGTTGAATGAATGCATAGATGAAGAAGAGATGAATGGACCTAATGAATGCCCTTCTTGGTGCTAAACATGGCTCGCTCCTTCACCAAAGCTCATTTTTCTCACTTTCAAAGTTCTACATATCACTGACTTGATGAAAAGCCACAGGTCTCCCTGCCCCCCTCAGCATGACTTTGAAACAAGCCTCACCTTGAACTCACACCCGTTCCCGTGCAGACTTCTCTTTCCAGTCTCTCCACGCCACAGTGTGCTCCTTCCATGTGCTGACCACACCCACCAGAGCAGCCCTTGCCACCATCCTGAGCAACAAATTGCAATGTTCCAGGCACAGTGCTAAGCACTCTATTTGAATCATCTCATGTGATTCTCACAGTGCTATACATAGGTGCAAGCACCGCACCCACTTTAGAGACAAAGAAACTGAGGGTGAGAGAGGCCCACGATCTCACAGCTGGTAAATACAAATCCAGGGCCCAGACCCTTCAAAAACCCATGCTCTCTATCACTAAGAATGTTGGTGGACCGACATTGGTGGTTGGGGGGCCTCCGCCACCCACCAGGCTACCTCCTACGGTCTTCATGAAGCACCACATTCAAGAATATCAATGACAGTGAACTTGAATTTGCCCAAAGACATCCATTCAATACATATTGAGCACTGACTCCATATCCAGGGGATGTATGAATGATGGGTAGCAGGTCCTTACCCTGGAGTTGTCATGGTCCTTGTGGTAGACATCCCCTTTGCCTGGGGTCTGTGGTCCTGACTGGGACCCTTCCATCCTTAGAGCTGAATCCTGTGCATCAAACAGTCCAGGGAAACCCCTCTCATTGGTTTTTCTGGTCCCCATCGAAGGCAGCCTGCAGTTTTCAGATTGCTTGCAGAATGGTTCTGATGTCACTACTCTTTTCTTGTGTAAGGAAGGTGTTGAAAACTGAGCTAAGTTTGGAGTCAGCCTGGCCAACAGGTCCTGTGCTCCAAGAACAATTGAACACAGGTTACCTTGCTTCCTGGGGGCTCTTCAATGAGTCATCGCTCAGGGGTCCCCCCAGGGAGAAGGTGTTCTGGAGCCCAAAGCAACATCAAAAACACTTTACTCACTTCAACAGTAGGTGACCCCATCTCCTCCGAGCAAAGCAACATGGTAAGAGCAAAAATACCCAGTGGACATGGGTGAGAGGTGGACAAATCATTCCACCTGAAAATGGCAAATTATTCCACCTGGAATATTTCTAAGTGATTACTGGTCTACCTCTCCCTTTAGAGACAAAGACAACAGAGACCTATCAGAGATGGTTAGAGACTCATCCACCTCCGAAAAGATAGAGCCAGAATGCGGGCCCACTTTTCTGGTTCTAGGTCAAGGGCTCCTTCCCTTATTAGCATGTACTCAGTGGGACATGGTCAGTTCAGTGTGGGTGCTGGGGGCAGAGCCAGGTGAGGAGGTCAGGCCTGATGTCAAGTAATAACATGCCAGCAGCCAAGGAACCGGGGCAGGGTTGCCCTAGCCCCATGGAAATTTCAAGACAGTGTTGCTTCAACCCACACCCATTCTAGCAGCTGGCTGGCTTTGGACTTGACTGGATCCACGTGGTGGGGAGGGGTAGGTGGGATCTTCATGTACCTGAGGGGGTCACAAGGTCTTCATCTGAAGTAAGGGTCCCTTCTCCAAAACTGGCCAGTTAGAGGTCAGGGGCATGGGAACAGCCTAGATTGTCTAGAAGGGCTCAAGGTCTTGAGGATCTGAGTCCTGGAGAGCAAGTTATGGCATACACCCAGGACAAGGGGGGCTGGCAACAGTACTTTCAGACCTCCCCCTCCCTCTTCCCATCCCCGTTCCCAACAGAGCCAGTGGTCCTCCTCCCCAGGCCAGGCTGGGGAGCTTCTCACTTTAGTGTTGAAAGGCACCTCTCCAATAATTAAGCCAGACCAGTCCTTCAAGTCCGTACTCCAGCCAGGATGGGATTTTTCACCCTCTGACACCATGGTACCATCTTTCTTCTGTCACTCCCTCCTTCCCTGTCTAAACCAGTGGAAATGTTCCTCATCTTTTAAGACCCACTTCAAAGCTGTCCCTGCTGGCAATCTCCCCCCAGCTCAGAGCCTCCGTCCTCTCCCAGCACACACATCCTGTTCTAGCATGTGCCACGGTGGCGTATGCCTGTGTCTCCTTTCCTGGCACGGTGCCTGGCAAATAAAAGCTCTAAGTTAATTTTTAGCTGAATGAATAAATCCAGCATACTCATTGTGTTACAGATGAGGAAACTGCAGCTGGGACAAGCCGAGTGGCTTCCCTGAGGTCAAACAGCCGGTTGGTGCTGGAGGCCGCTCTGGGACACCACCCCATCTTCTTTCCCTGACCCCATAACCACCCCCCACCAAGCCAGGGGCCATTTTGGGGCCAGAGGATCAGGATTGGTGATGTTTTTATTGCCATATGAATCACACATGCAGAAGAGGATATAAATACGTAAGAATAGTTTTAAAAAAATAATAATCAAGCACTCATCTGTGTCTCTGCCCCACCCCTGTTAAGACAGGGCATGCTATCATGTTATTGTTGCCCTAAAACTCCTCCCCCACCTG
>NW_007246118.1:414253-417249 GCF_000164805.1 Carlito syrichta | reverse complement strand
CACCGCTACCCTAACTCTGGTGTTAATTGTTCCCTTGCTTTGCTGTATGGTCGTGCCACTTTTCTGCATTTTCCTAGCAATGTACTGCCCTTTGCTTACACAGCTAGGTTTGTGCTTGCTACTTCGCTTTTCAAAACCAAACAGGATCTGTGATCTCTTCAAAGCTTAACACTGTTATGTTCAAGTTTTCCCAGCACAGTGAACTCTGAGCAGATGCCTGTTATAAAACCAGGCCACAAAAACATGCACGGAGTCCTCCTGTCAGATACCACCGACTCTCTCCTAAAAGCCACTTTATTTTAGGCACTGAATTAATGGTGTACAAATGACATGCACAGTAATCTGAAATTAGCATATGTCTTGAAATTTTTTTTGTTTGTTTTCAGGAGAAGATTTTGCATGTGTGTGGAAAAAATCAACTGCTGGGGCCCTTTTCTAACAGGGCCATTTTGATCCCAGGTGTCTGACAGCAGGGACTTGACCTCGTGTTTGGAGGCAGAAAAGAGGCCCCAGGAGGGTGTGAGGAGAAACAAGCTCTGAGGGTCCCCTAGATCCCTCCTCCCTTTCCCCCAGTCAGCTCTCACCACAGTGGCTTTGGCCCGTAGCTGCCCTAGCCCGGGGACCCGGTGGCAGACAGAAGCAGACCTACTTTGGTTTCCATGGTAACCACAGGCATCAGGAGGCCAACCGAGTGAGCCACAGCCAATAGGGCAGCCGGTTTGAAGGGTGTTGATCTCTCTGCGGACCAGCAAGGCAAGGCAGAACCACCAGGGACTGGAAGAGGCAACCAAGCCAGGAAGAGCCACAGGAGCTAGGCATACAACATCCACAGGGACCTGTCGGAAGGGCTCACTCACTTACCCCCGACCCTCTCCTACCCATCCACTCACCCACCCAGAGGTACATGCCAAACCCTGCACATCCAGGCTCCACGGTGAACACAAACTGAAGTCCACACCACACCAAGTACATCCCAGCTTTACGCACCTGGACCCATTTTCACGCACAGAAATTCAGACCCCTGCATACAAATGCTCATTCACACATAATGCCTAAGATCGACACCCAGAAAATCCACCCTCACCCCAGTGCATACTCTCTATACACACCACCCACTCCACAGACGCTGCACAGGCAGTGCACACAGCACATTTGCCTTATACACGTGCCGACCCTTATTTCCAGGACACTCCCATGCTCACCTGTGTACTCACAGGAACACCCCCAGACGCTTGCGTGAAGATGCAGATCACAACCCTTGAATGCTAAAACTCGGAAGCTAAGGAGCCCGAGCTTTCTGAAACAACTCAGAGACGAGCTCGTGCTGTAGCCAAATCACAAAATCCTAGCAACGACCCCCCTGGCTTGTTGCCTCCCAAACTATGCCCACCATGGAGGTAGGCCTTTCATCTTCTCTGTTTATGTACTCAGAGCAGTTCTCTTTTGTGTCCTCCATAAATGATGCCGAAAGGAAAATGGGTCATTCAGACTTGAAATAAAAATGTCGATGAGAGACTCACAGAGACACACACTCCTCTTTAAGATGCCCACGTGTGTCCCATCCACCGCAGGGCATGCCCCACCAAGTTCACCACCTCGGCTCCCAACAAGGCAAGAAGAGACCTGCTGGCTCAAGGAAGGAGGGGCAGGTGCCCAGAGCGTGGAGTATCATGTAGGCCAGGAATCAGCTCCTGACCTGACTGCAACACCTGAAAGCCACAGGCGCCATCCCTGGAGGCCCTTGAGAACGGGAGGGCACAGAGACATTTGGGGGGCACATTTTGTTGGGACCCAAAACACATTTGAAGACTCATGACATAACTTCATTAGTCTGAATAACTTGTTAATTAATGTGCAGAAATGAAAAGCTGTATGTAGTATGCACAGGTGTCTCCATACATATTATAATAATAATAATACTTACTGGACACAAAAGGTCAATACATGTTAGCTATGATTATTGTACTTTTACATGGATAATGAAAATAATCTAGAACTTAAAGGTAGGGCTTGTTGAAATGAACATCCTTTATTCCCTAGGGTTTGGATTCAATAAACACTTTTCAGCTTTAACAATAGCTGTATTAGCACTGTGTGGCTGCTTTACAAAACAATTTCACACACACCATCTCATTTGTATCCCCAGTATCTCCTTGAGTGAGGAAATGACGCTGGGAGAGTGGGCGGGTGGTAGGTGAATCAGACCCAGACCCAGGCCTTGAAGAGCCCACGGCTCAGTAAGGAAGAGGTGAAACAACCACCTCATGTTGTCACAAAGGATCTATAAAGAATACTGGGGCACAGGAAAGGGAGCCATTCGTTGATGGGGAAGAGTCAGGAAAGGTTAGAGAAGCAAAGAAAGCTTCAGGGAAGCAGTCACATTTGAGCTAGGTCTGAAAGCACAAGCAGATTTCATCAAGCCAAGTTGCTGGGAAAGGGCACTGAGGTCCCAGTCCCGCTGCAGAACAGAGACGGGGACCTGTGCAGCTAGATTCAGGAGCAGGTGGGAGTGAAGCTGCGAATGCAGACGGAGGCCAGATTCCGAAAGGCCTTGCACCGGAAAGCCAAGGAATACAGGCCCAGAGAGTGTCTAGGCGTGTGAACCGGCCAGGCCCGTGCTCTGGAGAAGGGCCTCTGGTAGCCACGTGATGTGGGGTACAGCCGGGAGCCTCGGGTCCAAGCAGGAGGACTAAGGTTGCACTCTCTCCTGACCAGAGCCAGAGTTCCAGTGGGAACTCCTTGCGCCTTCCCCGAGGCCTGACCCGTAGAAGGCTCTCCATAAATGCTCCCTGAACTGCCCGGCGCCGCCGGGTCACGCGAGGAAAATGGGATTAAGAATCGGGTGACCGGGAGGGCTAGTTCAGGCCCACTATTGACAGGCTGCAGGACCTTGGGCCGGTGATGTGACCTCTCCAGTTCTCGATTTCCACGCTGGCGAAACGAATCCGATATTGCCCCGACCTCCCTGGCATAGCTGCCGCGAGGCTCGCGAGAGG
>NW_007246118.1:413265-414233 GCF_000164805.1 Carlito syrichta | reverse complement strand
GCTCGCCTCGCGCGGGGGCCACGTGCCGGCAGAGCTGGCTCGGCCGTCTGCAATTACCTGCGCCCCAAACACAAGCACCTGCGCTCAGTCTCCGCTCAGGCAGATGGCGCGATCTGGCAGTGCCGCACCCTCTCCGCCTTCCCTCCGCCCTCCTCCCCACCCCCAGGGACCGTCTTGCGGGGATGGCGCCGGCGCCCGGCATCCGTGTGTAGGCCCGGCCCGGGACTCCCGCTCCCAGACCTTCTGGGAACCAGCACCGTGGGCAGCCGGCGGTGGGATGCTCAAGGCGCCTCTTCTCTTCCAGGAACAGCACCCCCTCTCAAGTTCAAGGGAGCAAGGCCAACTCCCCAGTTCTCCCAACCCTTCTGAAAGGTGAGTGGGGAGAGTATTGGCTCCCTGCGTACCCTGTGGAGAAGCTGAGGCTCAGCGAGATTCGGTGGTTTGTGGTGGACATGGTGTCCGGTGCCGTGGGCTGTCATTGTTCCGTGAGTTCTTGACTCCGCCACAGGAAAAAAGTTTAGAGGAGTCCAACATATAAGTCAAGATTTGTTAGAAAGATAAAACACGCTCAAGAGAGAACATGGGTGCCTTAAGAGAAAGGACATTGCTTGCCTTTAACAAGAAGCTTTATATAATTTTACAGTGATGATGATGACGCCAGGTGGTCAGGTCTGATATGCCTGGCCGGTAGGGTAGAGGTCATATATTGATAAGAAAGACACCAGAAAGTTTAACCACCCTGTTCCTTGATTGATGATCTAAATTAGACCGACCTAAGAAAACTTGCTTAAGGCCAGGCATGGTGGCTCACGCCTGTAATCCCAGCACTTTGGGAGGCCGAGGCAAAAGGATTGCCTGAGCCCAGGGGTTCAAGACCAGCCCAGGCAACCTTGTCTCTACAATAAATTAAAAAATTAGCCGGGCTCGGCGGCTCAGCCTGTAATCCCGCGCCTTTGGGAGGCTGAGGT
>NW_007246118.1:410747-412898 GCF_000164805.1 Carlito syrichta | reverse complement strand
GGTCACTGCACTCCAGTCTGGGTGACAGAGTGAGACTCCAACACAAAAAAAAAAAATTAGCCAGGCATGGTGGTGCTTGCCTGTGGTTCCAGCTACTTGGAAGGCTCAGGCAGAAGGATCAGCTGAGCCCAGCAGATTGAGGCTGTTGTGGCTGTGAACATGCTACTGCACTCTAGCCTGGGTGACAGAATGAGACTCTGACTCAAAAAGAAAAAGAAAAAAGAAAACTTGCCTAACTACATCTAAACTATGCACTATGCTAACTATGCCTGCCTCAGATATAGAAAGGTGGAACACATGGAAACCCAAGCCTCCACAACTTCATGTCTGCTCTTCTTCCCTTGGCTGGCACTGCCCTGGTTCCACAGACCACATTGGCTAATATTGGGCAGGGGGCCAGAATACTTCCTTTCACCCAGGGCTAGCCTTGCCTCCTTCCACCCAGTGGTCTTGCCATTCCAGTGCTACCCAGTCCCCTCCTGAACACTGTGTCCATCTCATACACCCTAAGGTTGGTGGTGTTCTGATCCAAGCATCAATACATAGTATTAAATCTTGAAATATACACAAAGAACAGATCTTTTTAAAAAATCAATTATTTGGCCAGGCATGGTGGCTCACACCTGTGATCCCAGTACTTTGGGAGACCAAGGTAGAAGGATTACTTGAGTCCAGGAGTTCAAGACCAGCCTGGGCAACATAGTGAGACCTCGTTCCTACAAAAATACAAAAATTAGCCAGGCGTGGTGGCACATCCCTGAGGTGGGAGGCTGGGGTGGGAGGATCACCTGAGCCCAGGAGGTTGAGGCTGTGGTATGCTGTAATCACACCACTGCACTCCAGCCTGAGTGAGACCCCAACTCATAAAAAAATAAAATAAAAAAGATTGACCACCCAACTCTTCTTGCCCCCTACCAGAAGCTGATCCCCCGATTCATGGACTTTTAGATTCTCCTGCTTGAAAGGGAAGGGACCTTTAAAGAAATCTGGTCGAAATGTCACCCCTGCATGAGGTCGTGATTTCCCCTTTGTCCAGTGCTGATGTTTAGAAATTCCTTTAGCCGAAATCCATGTCTCCTTATGGACCCAGTGGTTCCTACAGTGGGCCACACAGAGCAAGTCAAATGTCCCTTTCTTTTCACAATCCAGCCTGCTAGGAGACAGCCTTCTCTCTTCCCGACCTAAAGGGCCCCAGTTCTGTCAACCTTTCCTCAGAAATCATGCTTGTGAGTCCCTTTCTCTATGTGGTCAACTTCCTTCAGTGCACAGCACCAAACTGAGCTTCCACCAGGTGTCAGGTGGTGTGCTAAGCGCATTCCACACATGTCTCACTTCCTCCTTGACAACACCCCCAGGAGATGGATGCTATCCTCTACAGATGAGGAAGCTGGGAAGTGAGGGAACCCACGAGGGTGACGTGGAACCGTCTCTGCACTCTCTGCTGCCCTCTGTGGCCCCAGAAGAGACCTGCATGCTCACCAGCAGCTCCAGCTGAGGCTGAGAGCACTGCAATTGGAGTCAAAAGGTCGGGTGCCACATTTCACTCAGCCACTTACTGTGTAGCCCAGACAAGCCACCTATCTCAGTCTCCCGGGGTGTGACTGGGGATAATCACAGTGTCACCTCCGAAGCTTTTATGGAGATTAAGACAGATGTGTCCGCGGGACCTCAGGCCTGCTCCTCCACCTGGCCTCCTGTCTCTCCGGGAGTCCCCTCCCCTGGACTCACAGTCACTAGAACAGTGAGGGCCTTCACACCGCACCCTAGGGGGCTGGGGCCCCTTCCAGGTTGGGGAGCTGGGTTCAAGCCTCCAGGTCTCCCACCTGGCCTGGAGTCACTCTCTAAAATGATTTGTCAAGTGACAAGCAAAAATATATTACCAATTTAAGAGTGTGATTTGCCTGCAACTTTTTAATCCTCGGGCTGTTGTTGAATAGATTAAAGTGTCTGCTTTGATCCATGCATTTAGATGGAAACATAAATATAGCCATCACTTATTCTCTGCGCCGCCAGGATGGGTGTCATGCCGCATCACGCCAGCTTCCGCCCCAGCCAGGCTAATGCATGAGAATGACCTTTTTGCCTTTCAAATCCCTCTGGCATTTCAACCCTGACTTTTCTGCTCTGGCCAGCACCCCTCAGCCGCTGCCG
>NW_007246118.1:406793-410253 GCF_000164805.1 Carlito syrichta | reverse complement strand
TGGCCACCTCGTGCTCCCCCAAGCCCGCAGTCCCCGGAGGGTCCGAGGCCTGAGTTGAGCTGTGGACACCTCCTCCCCGCCCCCGCGACACACCCGCACACTCTCGCGGACCCCCACCGAGCGCCCCCGAGGATCGGCTGGGCAGCCCCCCGCCCAGGTTTTTTCTGGGCATGTGGGTGGGAACCGGCTCTGAGTGGCCGCCGCAGGATATATGGCTGGCGGGTCTGCAACCGAGCTGGGTGCTGACAGACCATCCGAAATGTCAGAAGTGGGGTAAGCTCGGGGCCTCGAGCATCCGGAGGGGCACAGAGGTGACCACGTGCTGATGGCACCAGGAGCCAGGGAGACAGTACCCCCTGCTCCCCACAGCGACTGGTGCCAGGGTGGACGCCCTTATGCCTCCTTTTCCCAAATCCCCTTGGAAAAAAATTAAGTCCTGTCAACGGCAGGAAGCCTTGTGCTATGGAGACCTGCCCCCCAAGTTAATCAGAGGAGAGAAGATAGTCCCAAAATAGGAATCCACTGTGGCCATGTCTGCTGCCCTGCCTGGCTCTGTCCCTGGCCCCTTCCCCACAGGCCATGCCTCCACCACCAAAGTCTTCCTGTTCTAAGAGGCCCAGAGGTCCAGACCCAGCCCATCCTACCCAAGTACCCAGGCCCTGGCTCCAGACTTCCAGCCAGGAGGCAGCAACAGGCCAAGTGCAAACCTCCCCCTTACAGCCAGGCAGCCAGTCCGCCCTTGGTGAGCTCAGTCCTAACAACCGGTGTTTACAGGTCTACCCTTGGTCTCTTCCCCCCAAGCTTCTGGTTCCACTCTTAACTTAACTTCATACCCCCTGCCTGTGTGGGGACCTTGTCCCTGAAACCGTGTCCCCTCTCTCTCATGCCAGCAGTGCCAGTCTCCTCCCCTGCTCTGCTTTCCAGCGCCTAGAGCCTGCACTTATCCCATCCATGTGCTGACACACAGTCCCTGAGGGCCCGTTGACCTTCAGGTGTTCCCACTCCTTCCCTCCCTTCACGGCCCTCAACCTTTCCTGAGCCTCTGCGCTGGGAAACACACACCCATCACCAGCAACCCACTCTCCTGCCCATCAGCCCTCACCAGCCTCACAGATGGGGCCACGCCTGGCTCCTCTCCTGCCTCTGCCTGTTCTTTCTCTCTCTCTAGCTCTTCCTCCTTCTGTCTTTCCTTGGGTCGCCCCACAGCGGCTTTCACCCAGCTTTCTTTCTGCCCTCTCTCCCCAAGCTTTTAACCATTGCTTCTGTGGGACTAGCTCTCAGACTTGTATTGCCAGATCTGACACCACTGGTGAGCGTTCTCAACCACTCCTAAGATAACCCCAGGTTGGCAGGAACTCTGCTGCCACCCCAAGTTATCCTGGCTAAAACGGATGCATCATCTGTTCTCCATAACCAGCTCCTCCTCCTAGAAGGACCAAGGTGTTTTTTTCTTCTTACTTCCTAGGCTGGATCTGAGGTTAACTCCCCCTTTCCTTTTACCCTCCCACTCTCCCAACGCATATACACATATACGCAATGACTCAGCAACTACCCAGCTTCTAGCCTTCTTTCCATTCCCCAGGACACTCACAGGAGCCACCTAAACCATCCTGCCCATGAAGTAGGCAGAATATTGCCTCTTCCTAAAGAAGTCCATGCCCTGATCCTGGAGCCTGTGAATATATTCCATTACATGGCAAAAGGGGCTCTGTAGATGTAATTAAGGTTACAGACCTTAAGATACTGTACAGAGAGTCTGGGTTATCCAGGTGGGCCCAAGCTAGTCATATGAGCCCTTAAAAGCAGAGAATTTTCTCCAGTTGGAGTCAGAGAGATGCAACAAAGTAGCAAAAGAAATGGCTGGGCATGGGGGCTTACACCTGTAATCCCAGCACGTTGGGAGGCCAAGGCAGGAGGATTGCTTGAGACCAGGAGCAAGACCCTACCTCCACAAAAAAGAGAAATCAAAAAAGTTAGGCGTGGAAGGATTGCCTGAGGAGGTTGAAGCTACGGTGAACCATGATCATGTCGCTACATTCCAGCCTGGGCAACAGAGTAAGACTCCGATTCAAAAAAAAAAAAGGGGGAACAGAAGGAAAAGTTAGTGAACTTACAAGTATAAGAAGGGTTTGTTACATGGATATGGCTCTGAGTTACACAGGCCCACATGCAAGAGACCTCTAGGAGATAAAAGTGGTCCCAGCTTATAGCCAACAAGACAGTGGGACCTCAGACCTACAACCACAAGGCTCCTGAAAAGGTTTGGAGGCAGATTCTTCCCAGAGTCTCCCAGCCAGAGCCCAGCCAGCCAACATCTGGATTTCAGTCTTCTATAACCCAGAGCAACCAGTCAAGCCCCCTGAATTTCTAACCTGCAGAACCATGAGATAATATACTTGTTTTGTTTTTATCTAATTTTGTGGTAATTTGTTGCAGCAGCAATAGAAAACTAGTGTCTTAGCTCATTTATGCTGCTATAACAAAAATACCTTAGACTGGATAATTTATAAACAACAGAAATTCAGTCCTGGAGACTGAGAGGTATAAGATCAGGGCACCAGCAGATTCAAGTGTCTGGTGGAGGCTTGTTCCTCATAGGTGGTAACTTTTCCATGTCCTCACATAATGAAAAGAACAAAGGGCAAACAAGCTCCCTCAAGCCCTTTTAGAAGGGCACCAATCCCATTCATGATGACAGAGCCCTCACGGCCTAATCACCTCCCAAAAGCCACAACTCTTAATACCATCACCTTGAGGATTAAGTTCCAACATATGAGTTTTGAGGACACCAACATTCAGGCTGTAATACTAATACACCCACTGCTATACATTTAGCAAACCGCTAAGATCAACCTCACACACCCCAGCACCTTTCAGAATGCCCACCTCCATATCATGTATGTCCCAAATCCCCAGCCTGACATCCAGGAGGGTCGACCTCCGATTTTTCTTTTTAGCTCATCTCCCACAGAAACCTCCGCTTAAAATACACTGGCCTCATCCTCATCCTCCAAAATGGCCTTCAGTGTTCTACCTACAGGTTTTTGCACACGCTGTGCCCTCATCTGGAATTTCCTCTCCTTTCTCTTCTCTGTCAGTCTATATCTGCCCTCTGTCAAAGCCTCCTGTGAGCCTCTACCCCCAGGAAGCCTCTGAACTCTCCATCCTACAGAGGCCTCTCCCACCTCTAGTCTGTCTCTGCCTCGTCCTCGTGGCTCTCAGTATATGCAGCCTTGCACTAGACTGTGTCTCTCCTCGTGACCCTTCCCAACCTAGTGGCAAGATCCACAGCTTTCATTTCTCTTATATCCCTGCTGTGCCTAGCACAGTTCCGGGTATAGAGTGGGGTGGGGGTGGGGGGTCAACAGAAATCTGTTGGGTTACAAATAAAATGAAAATGTTTCTAGCCGGGCTCGGTGGCTCAGCCTGTAATCCCATGCCTTGGGAGGCTGAGGTGAGT
>NW_007246118.1:389784-406773 GCF_000164805.1 Carlito syrichta | reverse complement strand
GGGTTTCAGCAGCACCAAGGATTATTTTTCCATCACTAAAATGTAAAAACAAACAAATAAAAAAGTATTTATTAACATCAACTAAAAGAACATATATATATTCTAAATGTACAGAATTGTCAAAAATAACAATTGTGCAAAGGAAGCTATTTCTATTTTTAAAAATACTCTATGTTATTTTACTTGGACTAAATGTAAGAACAGACAATTAATTTGAGAATATGCTGGCAAAAAATTCTATTTTCTTACACAGAAACCACTTTATCCTTCTCCTGCCTCCTTTATATCTACCCTCCAAACTGTCTCATGGTACATGACTGTGATTATCCTGCTTCCAATCCTTTGATAGCCCCATGGAGGATTCTTTCGTATTTCTCGCTGGGAGTAAAAATAGTGTCGGTAAATAAACACTATGCACTAGTTCTCCTGTGAATCCACTATTTCAACATTTATAATGCAATGTTAGGTCGCAATCATCTTTACAATAAATCAAAAATCAGTCGGGTGCGGTAGCACCCACCTATAGTTCCAGCTACTTGGAAGGCTGAGGCGGAAGGATTGCCGGAGCCCAGCAAGTCGAGGCTGCGGTGGCTGGGAGCAGCCACTGCGCTCCAGTCTGGGTGACGGTGTGAGACTCCAACTCAAAAACAAAAAAATGTTTCCAGCCAGTGTCCTGTTGAGTGCACGGTCCCAGATGTGAGAATCTGAGGGACCACACCCAGCCTGGTCCTAGATGCCAGGGGTCAGGAGAAAAGACAGAGAGCTCAGGCCAGGAGGCCCCTCTGTGTATGGTGAGGTACAAACCACAGAGCAGGCCCTGAGAAGGCCCGGAACAGGATCCTCTGAACCAGGCCAGAAAGGAACCTGGGTCAGGAACAGGTGAGCCAAGAAGAGTCTCCAGATCAGACACGGGGAAGTCCCGAGCAGGAATAGATGGAAGCTGAAGGAAAAATATGCAACCTGTGCTCAGGGGCAGGGTGGGTCAGCTGGGCCTGCAAACTAGCCACAAGCCACCTACCTGGCAGTGTGAGGGGACAGTGTGGGCGCTTATGCAAAGTGACAGACACCCTTGAGGACTAGGGAAAGGTTGAGGGGCCAAAGAGAGAGGAAGGAAGGAAAAGGGAGGGCGAGAGAGGGGAAGAAAAGACAGGGAAAGGGTGTGAGGAGAGGGGGAAGGGAAGCAGGAGGGGAAGCAGGGCTTTCTGCCGTGATGGCCACCGTGGAAATGCCGCGGTCCGTAGACGACTCCTAGCCCACTGGGGTTAAGATGAGGTGAGGAGATGGCAACACCCCACCCCCCTGGCCACCACAACTAAGAAATTATGTCGAGTAATTAATCAAAAGCTAATGAGAAATGTGTTTTCTCTCCCAGCCTAGCCCCACATCATATTCTTATTAGCTGAGGTTATTACAATAGTAATCATGCGTGCTTCAGGCACAAATTGGGTTTTTTGCTCCACTGCCACCAATTTAGAAAACCATTAATGGCAAGATAAAGCCCCCATGGCTCCCACCAGCCTGAGCTGAATGCACTTGCTGCTTGCGTCCTGCTCCCACAGCCACGAGCCCCTTGACCAGGGGGTGCCCTCCAGAGCACCCCAGGGGGTCTGGCAGGCAGAAGGAGACAAACATGGGGGGCCGGTGCTGAGCAGAGTGGGGGATCTTAGATTTCACACATACACACACACACACACACCAGTGTAGCCACTAGGGCAGAGATAACCCTCAAGAAACGAAGTATAAAGCCAAGTTTGCCTCTGAGGTCCAAGCCATCACCGTTTTCTCCTGAGGCCCTCCCCCTTCAGAGCCTGTTCTCTGGAGAGGGTTAGCTAAATCTGTGGCTCCAAATACAGGTATGCAATCGGGAGCTGACCCTCGATGAAGTTTCCAACTTTGCTGGACACTAACTATAAGGCATCATGTATGAAGAGAGGACTCAGGCGGAAGTCTCCCTAAGACTGGTAAGAAAAGACACACGCCCAACATGTATGATGCAAAGGAGAATAGGGTACATGTCTTAAGAGAGGCAGGAACCAACTGCCGTGGGCATTCAGGGGAAGAAGGTATTGCTTCCAGATGGGGGAAGGACAGATTTGGTAGAGGAGGTATCTGCTTTGGCCTGGAAGGACAGATGAAGGGTGATGCAGTAAGTTTTTCATAAAGCTAAACATACTCAGTTTTTTTGTTTGTTTTTGAGTCAGAGTCTCACTGTGTCACCCAGGCTGGAATGCAGTGGCACACTCACAATCACCTCAGCCCTGACCTGCTGGGTTCAGGTGATCCTTCCGCCTCAGCCTTCTAAGTAGCTGAAACTACAGGTGTGTGCCACTATGCCCAGTTACTTTTTTTTATTTTTATTGTAGAGATGAGGTCTCACCAAGTTGCCCAGGCTGGTCTTGAACCCATGGGCTCAGGCATTCTTCTCATCTCAGACTCTGAAAGTGCTGGGATTATAGGTGTGAGCCACCATACCCAGCCTAGAAATGAGGTCTCGCCAAGTTGACCAGGCTGGTCTTGAACACCTGGGTTCAGGTAATCCTCTCACCTTGGCATCCCAAAGTGCTGGGATTATAGGCATGAGCCATCACACCTGGCTACGTACTCAGTTTTAAAGATGTTCTTAATCCTGACACTGTCCTTCCTATTTTGTTTGTGGTTTTACATCCATATGTGCGTATGTGTGTATGTAAGGTATATATATATATATTCTTATTTGGTTATTACTCAGTACTCTTTCAGGTTCGAACTGTATTGGCTCAAGTAGCAGGAACAGTTGCACTTAGGAACAGCAGAGGTAAAACCAGAAAGTCTGATGGCGTTTTCAGGTCTCTCTCCCTTTCCCCGTCTCTCTTTGCATTGCACTTGTAGTCTCTTGCTACATTTGAGCGGGGCCATGGGAAGAATGGCCCTTGGGTTGGCATGGCCAAAAGCTGCTCTGAGTTTGCATTATCCCCGCTTAAGATCTCAGAGGAGGTCGGGCATGGTGGCTCACACCTGTAATCCCAGCACTTTGTAAGGCCAAGGCAAGAGGATTACTTGAGTCCAAGAGTTTGAGACCAGTCTGGGCAACATTGTAGAGACCTTGTCACTATCAAAGAATCAAAAAATTATCAGGGCATGGTGAGACACATCTGCAGTCTCGGCTACCCAGGAAATTGAGGTGGAAGGATTGCCTTGAACCTTGGAGGTCAAGGCTGTGGTGAGTCGTGACCATGCCACTGCTCTCCAGCCTGCGTGACAGAGTGAGACCCCAACTCAACAACAACAAAAACAAAAAATCTCAGAGGAGAGAGATCTTTGTTCTCCTTCAGCTCTGACATATACAGTTCAGGGCAGGATTTTGACTGTCCCACCTTGGGCCATATATTAGAAGCCAATCACTGTAGCCAGGAACACCATGTTAGCCAGGTCTGAGTCATAGGATTACTTCTGAGGTCAAGGTAACAAGTTCTGTCTTTCTGTCCCAGTAGAACACAGGAACAGTCAGTACCCTAGAGGAAGTAGGAATGTGGAAACAGAAAAAGAGGAGTTAAGGATACCAGGCAGACAAAGACTGCAGACATCCACTCCACCTGACAAATTAAAAGAAGAAGGAAGTATGGGGAACTACCGAGTCAAACACTGAGATACCAGAAAATGCCAAAGACCATTTGGCCCACATAAATCTCTCAGGATTCACATAGAAGAGAGTTACATTCCACTAACCAAAGCAATGAGGTAAGCTCTAGCAAACTCACTGGCTGTGCTGAATATCAGAGGGCCCATCTATAACAGCAAAACAAATTGGTGACTCCTCCAACCCATTCCACTTTATTTGGCAATGAAAACCAAAGTGTAAATCTAGAAGATTTTCATAGCCGTCATGCGATGAGGACAAGCACTGCAGTGGACAGCAATTTCTCTACAGTGGAAACTCTCCAAGGGCCCAAAGACCTCATGAAAATCCAGTCAAGACAACTTAAAAACATTTCTGGAATATGGGCTTTGAGGCAAAATGGCCTCCCTGGGTCCCACAGTGTCAGTAATGGCCTGTCCAGTTCACAGATCAAAGTATGATCAAGGAATCCTCCTATGAAGGGATACTGGTTTGGATATTTCTATTACTTATTATTTAGTCATTTGAACCTGTTGTCTACAGAATTCCCCCAAAATAACACACTGCCCCCATCTGGTAGAGACAGTGAGGAATTTGGAGCAAAAGAGACCTCATTTTAAAGCCTATCTCTACTTCTTAATGACTGTTTGGCTTTGAACAAAACTATCTGGCCATTCTGACCCTCAATTTCTTCATCTTTAAAATGGGAATCTACCTTCATGCACCTTCAGAAATGGTCCATAAGCACTAAGGAGGCCCAGTGACACTCTTGCATCTTTTGATAAACTTCATTAAGCACTAAGTATCAGGCACTTGGTAAGGCACTGTGTATGAAGAGAGGACTTAGGTGGACGTCTCCCTAAGAATGGTGAGGAAAAAAGACACCTGCCCAACGTGTGTGATGCAAAGGAGAATGGGGTACATGTCATAAGAGGGGCATGAACTGGTGCTGTGGGAATTTAGGGGAAGAAGGCATTGCTTCCAGCTAAGGAAAGGGCAGATTTGGTCGAGGGGTATTTGTCCTGGTCTGGAAGATGAAATGTGGCAATGAAGAAGGTAGCTGATTCCCCACGGGGGTATGGCCCAAGCAGAAGTCTGGAGACAATGCTACTAAGGGTCCACCTTAGTATCCCCCCCCCACTGAATCTAGAGAAGGCCACAGCTGGAAGGGTCCTCCCTTCTGGGCCATCTACTTCCTCTTCTGTTATTATAGCTCTACCCTCTCCACTGTGCATTCATGGGTGATATTAGCTGGGCACAGCCAAGGGGTGGCAGGGAGAGGGGTTATCTCAGGACTTGTCCCTGGAGACTCTTGGGCCTATGATACCCTCAGCAGGACCATACGTGTCCCCCCTCCTGCCACCTCCCTTTATCTCCCTCTCCAGCTTGGCCAAGGTTCAGTGCTGCTAATTAACAGCAGTCAGCTCAGCTCCCCCCGCCCCCAGCCCCATCCCTCCACCAGGGCTGGGACAAGGCTGATCAGTGAGGCTTCCTTTACCTCCCCCAGTGAAGGCACAGCAGGTGGCCGGAGGCAGTGGGGAAAAGGGAAGGAGTAGCAGCTCTGGGAGTTAACTGAGATGGATAATAGGGAGGGAATGGATGTTTGGACTAAATGTTGTCATAGGCTCAATGAGCTGAAGGCGCTTTAGCACCTGCTTGGGCTGAGCCTCTGTGAGAATAAGAACTCGTAGCAAGAAGATGCTTCTAAAAGCCCTTCCCTACAGTGTCTCATTAGTTTAGTTCCCAAACGGCCGCAAGAGACAGGTATTATTATTATTATTATTATCGTGGTTATTGTTGTTATTACTTAATGTCTTTCTTCCTTGGTCAGCTCTTAAGGTCCACCAGGGGAGGGACCATGTCAGTCTTGTCATGCTGTATATCCTCGGCGCTACACACAGTGCCCAACATAGAGCTGGCATTCGGTAAATAGATGCTGGATGGGTGGATGGAGGGAGGAAGAGGAGGAAGGATGGATGGATGGAATAATGGATGGACAGACAGGCAGGTGAATGAATGATGAATTATCCCATTTGACAGATTAAGAAACTGAGACAGAGAGAGAAAAAGTAGCTTGCCCAAGACCAGTCGGACAGCAGCTAGTGGCCTAGCAGCACCACATCCAGGCTTATCAACCTCCCCATCTGGCATGGAGACCCAAAACCATCTCTCTTCTTCAATTTCTGAAACATGCAGAGCCAAAAAAGGTCCGTCTTTCTGAAGATCCAATGCCCATCCTCCCTTTGACAGTTGGGCAGAAGCCAAGCTGCTACCAATTAAGCTCCCACAAAAAGAGCTGGGTCCTCATGTCCCAGTGACCACAGACTAGAGACAAGGAGGTGCTCTCTGATCACCGTTCTGGAAAATCTTGGCTGCCGACTGGTGGGGGAAGGTGGACGGTGGCATCCGCAGTGTGTGCCCCCACAGAAGAGCTGGCACCGACAGCATCAGGTGAATAGCATAGGACTTGGAATGACAGAGACAGTTCCTTCCCTTCCAAAAGCCTCTGCCCCTCCTGATGCAGTGTCTTCCCTCCTTCCCTCCACATCCAGAAACCTGGCTCCCACTTCTCTAGTCTCCTTATTGATACCAGGAAATAACAATTCCTATCACCTACGTTCCTCTGAAGGTGAAGTTCAAGGAGGTGATGGGTCTTCTCACTGTAGCCTCACTGCTCCACCTCCTCACCTCACCCTCCATCCTAGGGACTGGGAGTTCTCCTTGCCTGCCTGGTTTTGTCCCTAACCCTGCCCCCAGTGCCAAGTCAGGGCCCTTTCTTCTTCAGCTTCAGCCTGCTTGCCTTCAGGGTCCCAGGATCAGTCCACAGTCTCCAGACAAAATTTCTCTCATAGTGAATTCTGTCCTCCCAGGAGTCCCCCCGCCTTGGTTCCCACATAGACCCTGGGCAGGTCACTGTTCCTGTTGTTCCCCCTTCCCTCAGGTTTCTCTAAACCCCAGATTTCTCTGCCCAAGCAAGAGTCCTTCAGCTCAGGCCCAGAGCCCTAAGTGAGCCTGCCACGCATTTTTGGGTTTTTTAAAATAGTGAAATTGTCAACAGCTAGAGGGGTCCCTCCCCAGAAAGCTTGAGCTTCTCTGCCTGGAGACCCCATCCCACCTTCCACTCTGCCAGGATGGACAGCTCAGTTTCAATCCACTGTAACTCAGTGTGAACTTTATCTTTTCAAAAGCCCACTTGACAAGATTCTTCTTTCCCAGTCTGACACCTACATGAATGTCAAGGGCATGCCACTTAAATACCGTCAACACCATAGTCCTTAGGTCCGTTCTTGACCCTGGCCTCAGCACAAGACATAGCCTTATCGCTCCACCACGTGCTTAGCATACAAGCCAAGAGCCGCCACCATCATCCTACCCTGTCTCCAAAGCAGAGCCTTCCATAATACAGCCAGCAAGATCCTAGTCGGCATCCTTGGTGAGAATGGGCTTCTGTACACAGCAAATGCTGTGTCGATGGTGTGACCAGTTAGAGGCTAGAGGGCCTGAGGACCCTGGGAAATGTGGGGATCCCATAGAATCC
Organism: Carlito syrichta; assembly: GCF_000164805.1. Lineage (NCBI taxonomy): Eukaryota > Metazoa > Chordata > Mammalia > Primates > Tarsiidae > Carlito > Carlito syrichta. The sequence continues at coordinate 399,640 of NW_007246118.1, read as the reverse complement.
TGAGTAAACCTCTCAAAGGAGCTAACAAGCCCATTTGAGTCAGCCAGTCATTCAAAAACCCACTTCCTTAGCTCCTCCTGTGGAGCCAACACTGGAGACACAAAGACAAGATCTGGTCCACAAGAATGATGTTAGTGTATATCCATTTTACAGGAGAGCCAATGAAGCCAGGCAGAGGCTAACAGGTTAAGTAAAGGAGAGGACCTATATTAAACTCAAGTGCCCTGGCTTCTTAGGAGGGCTCCAGGGTTCCTAACATATGCCCCCAGGGTAGTGGCCACCTCTGGGGCCAGTCTCTGAGTCTGCTCCAGCTGTGGCAGAATGGCCAGGAGGGCTGCCTGCGAGTGGGCAGGCGTGAGCATTACCGAGTCTGTTTTGCCTGAGGCCCATATAGGGCTGGCAGAGAAGAGTGGGCGAGAAGCTGGGAAGCCACAGCCTGTGCATGCAAATGAGGCAGCTGCATAATTAATTAATACCAAACAGTTTCATTAGGAGATGGAGCTTTGCGGCTGTTTGTCTTTTAAAAAAAAACTGAAACGGCAGAAAGGGGACAAGAGAATGGAGGCTCAGACTGCTGGACCCAACTCAGAAGCTGATGATTCTGCCCACTGGGAGCGGCAAGGGTCTGTGAGGGGAAGACGCTGCCTAGGATGGCCTCAGCCCCTAAGTCTTGGCCTCAGGTTTTCTGGAGGTCCTATTCTCCTCCTGGCACCAGCCACCTCCATCCAGGCCTCCTTCAGGAGCTGAGGTTTGGGGAAGGAAGGTAGACATTGTCAGGGACCCATGCCAGAGCAGCAGAGTAAGAGCTCACTGGAAACAGAGCTTCCCCAGGGAGGGGGCAGATGCCCTATCCGCACCCCAGGCCTCAGATGCAGTCTCCCAAACAGTCTCCAAGTGCCATGGGATAGAGAGAAGCCACTTGGGGAAACCAAACCAGGGGTCTATTTATCCCTAAAACTCCCCCCAATACACACTCCAACAGCCACTCTTTTACTCTGAAATGGAAAGAGGAGGGCGGTGGAATGGGGAGCTCCTTGCCACACCTACCAGGAACAAACATCATAAGCTTGGAACCTCCCTGGACACAAAGCCACAGGGTGTGGCCCCCAGCTGCCCTGGCTAAGATCCCATGGGCAAGGGAGGTCGCATCTCAGAAGAAATCCTGCCAACCCTTCATGACCTAGCTCTGTTTGTCTTTCCAGTTGACTTCTCGTCCCTGCATTCACCCGGTGTTCCATCCAGATCAAAGCTCTTTCTACTCCCCCAGTAGTCATGGTCTCTCATACTTCCTGCTGTTCCCTCTGCTGAATGGCCTTCCTATACTCCATCTTACCATCCTAGGGAACTCCTCCTGATCCCTCAATGCCCTCCTCCGGCCACCTTCTCTGCAAAGCCTGCCTTGACTGCCACTCTTCCTGCTTGCCCAGATTCTGCAAGGTAGGGCATTTTCTTCCCTGTGCTCCGCATAATTTGTTATAATTATTTGTTTACTTGACAGACTCCTGGCTTGCTTGAGGTCAGGAGTTTGAGACCAGCCTGGACAACACAGTGAGACCCTGTCTCTACAAAGAATTTAAAAATTAGCTAAGTGTGGTGGCATGCACCTCTAGTCCCAGCTACTTGGGAGGCTGAGGTGGGAGGATCACTTGAGCCTAGGAGTTCAAGGCTGCAGTGAGTCATAATTGTACTACTGCACTCCAGCCTGGGCAACAAAGCAAAACCCTGTCTCTTAAAAAAAAAGAGAGAGAGAGAGAGATCTGACAATAAGCTCCTTGAGGGCAGGAACCATATCTTTCATATCACTAAGACTTGGGCTAGACTTTAAAGGCTGGTTAAGTGAATAATTCTTTTGAACTGAAAAGGGTCACAGATACTCACCTCATCCACATGCCTGACTCTTGACAAATGTCTAAACCATCCAGAACAAGATTGTTTATTCTCTTCCTGACTATGTCTCAAATCTCTGCGATTGGGAAGGGGTGAGGGTGGGAGAAGTGACCCTCCCTCCAGGACCCCAAAGACCTGTGGTAATTCCTAACAGGGAGATGCCTTGGGCTAAGTGCTCACACAGCAAAGGCCTGGTGCTGGAGAGAGCCTTGTGACCCATTCAGGTGCTGTCTGGGAATGTGGAGGGGCTGAGGAGATCCCAGTGCCTCTGGACTTGCACGGCCACGGGGTCCATTAGAGCGCCCCACACAGCCAGCCGCAGCCCTGCCCGTCCACCACAGGGCCTCTCACCCAGCATCCTCTCCTCTGCCTACTCCCATCCCTATCCCCCCAAACTTGCTGACCCCTTGTGGCTTAAGTCTTCCCCAAGATGGCCAGAAGGGAGAGGATTCATTTGAAATTAACTAGGTTAATAACAATTAATTACCTGAGGTATCATTGTAATTTTTTAAAAGAAAAAGAAAAGAGACTCATAAACATTCCCAGCATCCCTTTCTTTTCCTCATCCATGGGTGGGTGGGTGGGAAGGTGTGACCAGACCCCCTGCCCCACACCGGGCCCTGCACTGACCACAGTCCTTCCTTTCTCTCAGTATGCTTCCACGTGTTCCCATCCAGTTTCATAAGGATACTTTGTACAGGCTACCAGACCCAAAGAGAGAAAGCTGCCTGACCTGCAGATACTTCCAAGATGCTGAGAAATGCTTAGAAGAAGGCTTAAAGAGGCAGAGAGATTTATTTCATATTGGGAGTGTGCAGAGACAAGGAACAAATATTGAAGCCTCAAGTCAATATATTTAGTGATTTGTTGTTGTTGTTGTTTTAACACAGATTGTCCTACTATTCTGCAATTAAGCATGGCTGGCATATGTCAGCATTATTGATGTTTAGTCCTAAATTCACTGCCACCAGAAATGCCACTATGTAGTCAGAGATCATCTCCCTTCCCCTCCTCCCCACCGCCACCTACCCCTGCCAGGGCTTAGGGCTACATAAAGAGGACACAGAAGAAGAGGTCCCTTCTTCAGGTGGCCATGCTAACTCCAGCACTTGCTAAAGAGATCCTAGGGACTGGGCGCAGTGGCTCATGCCTGCAAACCCAGAACTTTGAGAGACCAAGGCAGGAGGCTTGCTTGGGGCCAGGAGTTTGAGACCAGCCTGGTCAACACAGTGACACCCTGTCTCTACAAAAAATTTAAAAGTTAGCTAAGTGTGGTGGCATGCACCTAGAGTCCTAGCTACTTGGGAGGCTGAGGTGGGAGGATTGCTTGAGCCTAGGAGTTCAAGCCTGCAGTGAGTCATGATTGCAGTACTGCACTCCAGCCTGGGCAACAGAGCAAAACCCTGTCTCTTAAAAAAAAAGACAGAGAGAGAAAGAGAGAGAGAGAGAGAGACCTGACAAGGACACCATAGGCCCAAGATTCTTACCAGAGGGGTCATCCTATTGCTGAGACCTTGCAGAAGGCGCTCCAGACCCACAGTGTCCATAAGGTGGCCCATGCAATGGGAGGCCCAACCCTCCCAGCAGTCTCCCATACTCACTAAAGTGTTCCTATTTAGGGAAAACCAAGAGAAGGAGCATAACCCGAGAGTCTCAAAAATCCCTCTATGCCCAAAGAAGCCTCCCACAGAGGTGAGTGGCAGTGTAGATGACCCACACTCCCTGGCCAGGGGCCTTAGCAGAAGCACTGCTAGGCCTCCCATGTGGAGAGCAGGGTGTAAGGATAGACGGGGGAGCCTGAGCCAGGGAGGCAGTGGCCCCAGAGATGCCCTGGCTCCTGCCACACCCTGGCCACCCTCCCTGCCCCTCTCCTTTCCCTCAGCAAGGCTCTGGCTCCCCTGCTTAGGCCAAGTCCTCTATCCTCCACTACCTGACTTTCCTGGGCAGCCTTCAGCCTGAGGAGTAGCTGGGAACAAACCCCTCACCCTCCTCCCTAACTCCCAGAAGCAATAAGAACAGAAGGCAGAGCTGAGGAAGGGTAGAGCACCTAGAAAGAGCATGCGGGGTCACACATGTGTGCAAGGATGACTGTATGAAGCATAGCATACATGCAGAAAGCTACCTCCATCATAAGCTAGTTTTTTAAATTGAGCATTTACACTATTCACGGTAGCAAAAACATGGAACCAACCATGCTGCCCATTGAAACTGAACTGGATGAAAAAAAGTAGTACATACACACGATGGAATATTACACAGCCTTAAAGATGAACAAAATTATGGACTTTGCTGCAACTTGGATGGTTTTAGAGTCTATCATACTCAGTGATCTATCACAGAAACTAACAACTGGGTACCACATGTTCTTACTCGTAAGCGGATCCTGAACATTTACCATAATACAATAAGAAAGGGATTGACAGTAGTGGGAACCGGCAAGGGGGGAAGGACACAACATTAATAAGGGTACCTGATCTCAAACCAGGTGACGGGGGACCAAAGGGAGGCTCAAACTTTACCTGTACGATGACCACTTGTATACCTAAGTCTGAATTGTAGCCCACATCTTTAAAATAAAAAAATTTAAAACAAATAAATTCAGCATGTACTGACAGGCAAGTAAGTTTATTAGCTACATTTTATAAATGGGGAAGTTGTAAGTAAGATGTCATGCAGCTAGTATGAGGTAGAGAGGAACAGAGCCCATACAGTCTGTCTCCAGACAGCCTAAACCTCCACTAATGCCTTCACTCATGCCAGTCTGCCAAGGTGGGCCCGGGGGTGGCAAAGAGATGGTGGGAACCAGTTATATTCAAGCTTTCCCCATCTCACTCCACAGGGGAAGACCAGAGCCTCCCTCCTCTCTTCCTCACCCCTTGGCTGGAAGAGCCCTTGGTGGGGAAAACCCAAACCACCCAGCAGACTCCCCAACCAAGGTCCTCTAACAGGGCTTGGGACCCCATCCTCCCTTGCTGGCTCCCTGCTCTCAACCTCTCCACCCTTCCAAGGGCAAAGGGACCCAGTGGGGTCAGGGAAGGAAAAGACCCAGTCTGGTTCTCATTTCCCACCTGCAGGGCTGCTCCCATCCCCCACGGCTGAGTGTTGCATCGGCTAGTCTCCAATTCCTGGCCTCAAGCGATCCTTCTGCATCAACCTTCCAAAGTGCTGGGATTACAGGTATAAGCCACTGCACCAGGCACCCAGGATCTCTTTCAAAACGACCTCGCACTAGCTAGGTCTCCCATGCTAGGGAGGGCAGCCAGTGGGAGACCAGTGGATGGGCCCTGGCAAGGGCAGCATGAGGTTGGGGGTAGCTGGAGCGGGGAGCACCCACTGCTGCATAGGGGAGGGGGCAGAGGAGGCTGACGCACAACCCAGAGCCTGGCATTTGAGGCTGTGACCAGGGCTGAGGGCAGGCCCCAGGAGGGAGCCCAGAATCTTAGGCCGACCCTGGAACTTGGCTCATGTGGGCCCGTCTATGGGTCCGGTGGGCCACTAGATATAGAACATGGAACCTGAGTGGGTGTGTGAAACTGGAGAGGGTGGATCTGGATCTGGCCCCCGTAGTCCCCTGAGAGCCAAGACATTCCCAGAAACCAGAGCTTCTCTCCAAAGAAACCAGGACAGCTCAAGCACTCCGAACCCCTTTGCTTTCTTTCCTGGGAACTGAGACTTCTGTGATTCAAAGATGAAAGCAAAGCAGGAAGGGAAGGAAGGCCCCCGGAGCCCAGCTCGCCAGCCCACCTAGTGCGTCTCTGGCCCTGGGATCTACCTTTTCTCTGGTTCTCTTCAGACTCTGGGCAGGTGGGGTGTCATTAGACCCAGCCGAGCTGCCTTCAGATCTTTCCCTACCACTTACTGATTGGAAAAAAATCACTCCACTCACTGGGTAACAGTTTCTGCATTTATAAAATGGTGCTACCACCCACCTTGTGGTTTATTGCACAAATAGAATGCCTAAGACATGGCTGCAACTCAACAAATGTTATTCCCACCCTTCACCTTCCCCACCAACCTCCCACTACGAGAAAGCCCAGGAGTCTTGCAGGAGGCCCCAGGAAAAGGACCTCTCTCCTTTCTTGGCGGGCAGGGCCTAAGAGTGGAAGGACAGCAGATCTTCCTCAAGACACCATCCCTAGCTGGCACTAGTGGAGAGAACTTGGGAAACGATGGAATCGACTGGAAATCCTGCAGGAATAGTGGGATGTTGCTGTCATGTGTGGGCACGTTGTTGGAGAACATCAGGTGCTCCTGGGCACACATTGTGATATCACTAGAAGCCCAGGGTATTTGGAGCAACTGGCACTTCTGGGAGCTCACTGGGAATTGCTGGAATATTCCTGGGATTCTGCGGGAAGTAACCAGGGATGCCAGAGGCCTTACAGGGGTGTCACTGGAGAGATACAGGGGCAAAACTGAGAATGCTGGGTTGCTGGGAACATACTAGAAAGAGACCGGGAGCTCTCTGGAGAACAATAGCACATACCTGGGCATTCCCAGAGTACTCTGAGCATTGCAGAGGGCACACTGGAGCCACCTGGGCCGCTTGAGGATCACTAGGGGATCCCAATGAGGGCACTCGTGGGCTCTGCTAAGTGCTGCATGCTAGGTGGCTCTTCTCTTGATGAGAAGAGTGGGTTGTAGGGGCATTGTTCTCCCAGGGGAGCCAAGGCAGGGCCACACTGCCCTGGAAGAGGGACCAAGTGACTGGCTCTCTGACTGTTCAGCAACCACAATCTGTGCTTCCTGAGGGGCAGTGGCAGCCTCAGGAGAAAGTGCAGCCTGGTTGGAAAAGCACCCTTGAAGAGGGGAGCAGCTCCGGCTTCCTGCTGCCCGGCCCCAGTTCTTCAAACTCAGAGCCCAGGTCCTACCTCCACCCCCAAGGGACCACCCAGGGCACAGAGGAGGCAGGACTGTTGTCAGGAAGAGCCTTCAAGGGCCACGCAGTAAGACTCAGAAGGGCTGGACAAGACCTCAGCTCAAAAACAGCAGGGCCCTCCTCTGTGTAGCCTTGGAGCCTGACACCAGGGAGGGACCTAGAGAGGATTTGTAGCCAGTACCTGCCTGCTGGGACTCATCAGAGAAGAGCCTTCTCCTCCACGGCACAGGATGGAGGTACCAACAGCCCAAATCCAATGCTGTAAGTTCTTCCCGTCTAACAGGAGCCCGCGGGGAGGCTGTGGACAGGCAGACACAGCCAAGTAGCAGAAGGGCTGATCTCATCAAGTCCTGCTGCACGCAGGCAGGCAGTGCAGATGCCCACCAATCAAACGGCCGACAGGCAGAAGGTCAGGGTCAAGCTCCAGGAGAGGGCCAAGCCCCCTTTTCCAGACCCAGATATGGTCAGAGCAAGAAGCAATAAAAGCAGGGCAAAGCGTCAAAGTCGGGCACGTTCAATGTCAGCCGGCAGACACTCAAGCCCTGCTGTGTCCCAGGGGACTCCACCCAGTTTGGTCATTCCCAGAGCAACAGCATCCTCTTCCTTCCTCTCCATATGCCTCTTCTCAGAGAATGGCACCCCTTCATGCCAGAAACTCCAGTGTCAACCCGGACCGCTCCCACCCCCGCAAAAGTCACTCAGACACCGTATCCTGCCTTTTCTGTTTCATGACAAATCTCTCCCCTCCTGTGAGTCTTCAGCCACGCACAGCCACAGGTCATCATCTCTCACGCAGACAGTGGCAGCTGCCTCGGGGTTGAGACCAGCCTCCGGCCTTATCCTCACAGCTGCCAAAATGGCCTCTCTAAAACACAATTTTAGTCATGCCTGCCCCCTGCATAAAGTCCTCAGAACCCAAAAAACAGTATCAAAATTCCATGGAGTTGGGTGCGAGGGCTTCTGCCTGTAATCCCAGCACTTAGGGAAGCTGAGGTGGAAGGATCACTTGCGCCTGGGAGTCCAAGATCAGATCGGGCAACATAGCAAGATCTCGTCTCTATAAAAAAAATCAAAAAATTAGCCAGGCATGGTAGCGTGCATCTGTAGTCCCAGCTATATGGGAGGCTGAGGCAGGAGGATCACATGAACCCAGGAATCCGAGACTGCTCAGGAAGTTGATCATGGTGAGCCATGATCATGGCCACTGCACTCCAGTCTGGGCATCAAAGTGAGACCCCAACTCAAAATAAGAACTGCGAAGCATTCTATGGAAGGAAAGCCCTTCAGCCCTATCACCCACCACACTGTCTATTCTCCAGTCATTACAAGCTCCTCGCCAGTCTCCAAGATTCTGTTCTTGTCCCTCCTCTGGACCTCCTCACGTGCTATTTCTGTTTCCCAGCAAAACTCAAGCTCCTCAGGACCGTCTGCAGCATTGCATCCCTGGCTTCTTGGTACCTTAGAAGTGATGGTGAGGGAGTAAATGAATGGATGAAATTGGGAGACGGAAGTGAAAAACCCCAAGAGGTAGTGGTATTTTCCCCATTGTAGCAATGAGGAAACAGATTCAGAGGTGAAGCAACTTGTCCAAGATCACACAGAATCAGTACCACATTCCACCATCCTTTGCTGCCTCAGAAGAGCCCTGGAAAAAGTAAGACAAGAGGAAAAAAATGGACAAAAACCCAGAATGGGCTCAGGGCGGCACAGAGCAGGAGTCTGCCATGGGTTTGTTGAAGCCTGGCACTTGGGCTACACAGCTCACTGAGAAAGAAACTTACCTTCAGCATCCTCGGAGGCTGGACTATGGCTGGCTGGTGTGTTTTGTCAAGAAGAATATGCCAGCTGCTGCCCTGCTCCAGAGGGCAGGGAGTGGGAAGTCCAGGATGGCGGCTGCCCTGGAAAGCACCCATGGAGCTTCTGGGCCCAGGGGTCTCAGCCTCCTCAATCCGCAGCCCTGTGGCAATCAGTCACCCAAAGCCAAAGCAGTTCCCATGCAGGTTGTGGGACACTTAGATGCAGGCTGAACATAAGGAAAGATAGGTCACTTGACTCGGGACACTGATCGCTCCTCTGTGCCCTCGAGTCAGGGAAACTTGGACCAGGTAACCACATGGCCCCGGACAACACCATGCATCATCCATCCTCACCGTGAACCTGCAGCACTGCAAGCATGTTTGGTGTGTCCCTTCACTAGACCCCGAGGAACCAGCCTCGCTGAACCAGGATACACCCACCAGTCCCCCACCCAGGGGCCTCCACATCATCAGCCCCGGTTCAGACAGGAGGACTTAAGTGACAGGGGTAGCAGCTGGCAAAAGGCCAGAGGAAACTAGCAGAGAAGCTTTGCACAGCATCTGCCCTTTCCTGGTGGCTGGCCTTCCCCTGCCCCAACCCCAAGTCACCCCTCCTTCTGCATAGCCAGCTCCAGCCCAGCCACATGGCAATGAGGAGCCAGGGAGAGACAGAGGACCCACACAGACCGCCTGGGGCCCTGGCCACCCACTCCTCCAGCCCTGACGGCACCGAGCCCCATCATCAGGAGCTAATTAAATCCCCCTAATGAGGAAATAAGGATGCGGGAGCCAGCTCCGCCATGGCCTCCCCGGCCCACCGCTCTCGCCTCTCCATTGGACTTATCGCTTGTCACAGGATGTTTACAATAATTTTTAATTTGTGCAATTATTAATCACTTTTCTATCTGCCTCATTTGCATAATAATTAGTCATCTCACTGTTTGGCATGCCTGTGAATGACAGTGTTTTAAATTGAATTAAGATTTTAATATTCTATTTTCCTGCTTTCTTCCCCCTCCACACGCTAATCAAAGTCAGATTTGGCAGCCAGAGGGAGGGTGGGGAGGGGGTTGGCAGGCACCGGACTCGGCCCGCTCTGCGCTCCTGAGAACTGTGTTGGAAGGAGGCATGTCTGGGGAAGGTGACAGCAACCGCCTCTCACCCAAATCCTGGCACTCGAGGGGTTAACCCAGCCTCAGCTAATTGAGTCCAGGTAATGAGTGGGCAGAGGCACCTGGGGAGCTCACATGAACTAGAGATCAAGAAGAGTACTTTCATTTACTGCCCCCCCACC
>NW_007246118.1:380671-389764 GCF_000164805.1 Carlito syrichta | reverse complement strand
CCCAATAGGCTGCTTTTTGCAAAGGGAAGTTAGAAAGCACATGACAGGCCAGTAATTGATCCCTGGTTACTAGTCTAGGTTAGCTTTGATGGCTCAGAGTCCCCCAGGTAGAGAAGTGGCTGGAGCTGTCTGAAACCCACTGCCATTCTTCAGATGTCCTGAGAAAACAAATCCCTGCCGTTGACTTTGATTCCCCACCCCCTCTCCAACCACGACAGGTGATCTGCCCAGGTGCTCGCCTTGCAGACTGGACCAGGGAGTGTGGGATTTCCACAGACAAGGGGCAACAAGCAGGGCACGTTGCCCTGTATCAGGACAGCTGTGGGTTTGCGGATCTCTTCCTTGTCCCCGGCCCTCTTCTGACCACCCCAGGAATTCCGCTCCAGCATAGAAGAGGGCCTACTCCATCTCAGCCTCGCTCTGCTGTTGCCTCGTGTGTTGCCATGGCAATCCCCGTGACTACCCAGGCTACCCACTGCAGCTCCAGAATACTCTGCTTAGGCAGGGCAGCTCTCCGCAGCCTGCCTGAGACACTTCCCCCTGCCATGGTATGATCACCAGCACATAGTCTGCGAGCCTGATTCCGGCCTCTCCCTCCAGGTGAGCAGGGAGAAGAGATGGGTGCGGAGGACTAGTGCTGGGCAAGCAACTGCGGGTCGGGCCATGACGGCGTTGAAAGGACAGACCGAGAGTGGGAAGCCATTTTTCATCTTGTTCCTAAACCTTAAAACAATGATGAGAAAGTAGAAGCTATGCTTTTGGAGAAATGCACACTTTAGGTAAAATTAACTTTACCAAATTTGTCTTTTCAGAAACAGACTTCCTAGTGCCAGGTATCAGAGGTGTCTCATAGTGGCAGTCAAGCTTGCCTAGAGCAAAGGGAATTTACAAGGCCTAAGACATCATGCATTGGGCAAGGATTGTAAAAGTCATGAAACTTGTCATTACAAAAGTTATGACCGCTCAGAGGAAGAGCAGGTAGGGATTCGATCTTCCAGTAAACTGGGCACCATCTACAGGGAAGCCAAGGTTCCCCCAAAGCTACCCATTGGGAATGCCTAGGAGATAAGGGGAGGTGCACCCTCCATTAGCTCTAAGAAATGTCGTTCGGGATGGTGCAGAATTAGAATCCTTGTCACACCCTTCTCTAGGGGCTATGATAATGTGGGCAGACATTAGTGGGAATCTGTGTCACAGGTTCTCCAAGACATCCACAGGTGGTCGATAAGGAAGTCACAGCAGTCACGTCTACCTGATTGCAACATCTCCAAGGAAAAGGATTTAAGCCAGGACTTTGGGGGCCTATGAGGCCACACTCACCTAGAATGTAGGCCTGCTACGTCTGTGGGGGTGAGGCTTTCTTAAATAAATCTTTTCAGCCGGGCTCAGTGGCTCAGCCTATAATCCTGCACCTTTGGGAGGCTGAGGTGAGTGGATTGCCTGAGCCCGCAGGTTTGAGACCCGCCTGGGCAGCAAGACCTCATCTCTACAATAAATCAAAAATCAGCCGGGTGTGGTAGCGTACGCCTGTAATTCCAGCTACTCAGAAGGCTGAGGTGGAAGGATCGCCAGAGCCCAGTGGGTAGAGGCTGCGGTGGCCGGGAGCGGCCACTGCACTCCAGTCTGGGCGACGGAGTGAAACTACAACTAAAAATAAAAAATAAAAATAAAAATAAATCTTTTCTTCTCTCACCTCTGTGTGTTGCAATTCTTTGCATCTACTCGGATCTCTGGGTTGCCAGTGCGCACCTCCAGCTTGCCGACTCCGGTGGTGCTGAGCCTCCCCTCGCCTCTCTCTCTCTCCATCCATCTCACCCTCACCCTATCGGTATTCTAACAGGTGCAGGGGCCACAAACTCCAACTCACCAACCAAGACTCAAGACCCCCCACCCCCCCACCCCCGCACCAGAGGAAAGACGAAACCCTGGTCCAGCACAGAAATCCCTCCCCCGTACAAGGAGCAAGGTCTCCCCACACTGCATTTAGGTGTCAAGAGAGGGACAGTCTCACTAAAGGGGAAGGAGGAAATGGGGCCTTACTGCCAGAGTTGGGCGGGAGGAGGGAAGATTAGAAGTTCTCAGGGGCCTTTCTCCTCACAGGACTCCAAGGTTGGTCTGAATTTCCCACTTGCAAGTCAGTCAGCAAGGTCAGGCAGAGAGACTGCCAGGCATCCCTTGTGTCCCCTCTGGTCAGAGTGTCCCTGAGCTGACCCATGAACCCTCCTGCCAATCCCTCCAAGCACTAATCTGCCTAGAAGGGCACCAGCCTCAGGAGCTAGCGGTACTAGGAACCTGCCGGCCTAGTCTTCACCTTAAGGGCCAGGAACAAGAACGGTCAGAATTCAGGAAAGGTACAGTTCAATCTAAGAATTACAGGGAGTGTTTGAGAAATCAGGTCCTAGGGCTTTGGGCTATGTCCCAGCCCAAGCTAGAGGAAGCACATAGAATTCTTACCCCACTGTACACCAGGCCCAGATGAGGCAAGCGTGTCACCTCGTAAACCTCAGGATGTAGCTTCACTTCCTGGGACATGATCAATCAGGGGACCGCAGTCCTGCACAGCAACTAACTTCACCTGCCCCTGCATGGCGAAGGGAGCTTTTAGGTAGGGAGACACGTAGCCGGAGCCACAGCAGCCTCTGCTGGCCACCGTGGCCTTCCACAGGTCACGCAGGGATGGAAAGAAGGTCAGGGGCCCTCGGGACTAGGCCCACCCTGAGTTCCAGTTGACCTGGGACCATCTTGGTTTACACGTGTTGTCTCAGCATAATTATAAATAGCAAGCACACATGTCCTTCAGTCTCAGAAGTTTCCCAGTTTGAACGATAAATTAAATGGTCTCTAATCACAGCCAAGTCCAGAGTCCCAGAGAGCCCAGGGAGAAGGTAGAGAAAGTCTGAGCACAGACACAAACAACTTTCTGTTGCTACCTTAAGTCAGCACCACTGGAGGAAATCCAGGGTTCCCTCCCCCGGGGCCAGGGCAGAGCCATCTTGAAAGTCCTACCTGGGGGAAGGGAGAAAGCAGGTACTGGGGAGAAAGACTTAAGGACCAGAAGGAAGGAAGACAGAAGAGCAGACGCAGCAGGAGGGAAGGAAACGGGAAGGGAGTAGCATGCTATCACTCCATGTGGCCGGCAGGTGGCAACACCGAGCAGCCTGCATCGGCCCTTCCCCACAGCGGCGGGGCAGCCTCATCCAGCTTGCCACCTTGTAAACCTCAGGATGTGGCTTCTATCCTTCTGCAAAGCCTCTCCCTCTCCTTTACCCTCCTTTTCATCTGCTTTTCTCCAAATGAGTCCCTAGCCTGAACTGAATGACAAAATCAGTAAGTCAAGACTTTTCACAAGCCACTATGACCCCCTCTCCCCTCAGACAAGAAGCCAGAGCCACCAGCTTCTGGGTAGCAGGGAGTCCAGATCCCTTCCTCCTGGGTCGGTGCCTGACTGATGCAAGGCTCCTCAGGAACCCCTTTTTCTCTCTCATCTGGGTTGGGAATGCCTGAATGCAGAGGTATAAGAAACCACTGTTTGTTTGTTTTTGTTTTTTTTTAGTGGGATGGGAGTGAGGTCATAGAAATCAGGGATTTCTATATGTTCAATCATTCAGAGAAGCAGAGAAGTTAATGCAAACTAATAAACAAATGCATGCCATTCACATCAGGAGTCACCTGTTGTGGCATTTGGGGGACCAGGACAGCAGCAACAAGCCACCCTCCACAGAGCCTTGTGAAGCAGAGAAAAGAGAAAACGCTGGACTGGTATAGACAGACTTTCCTGCACTGCAATCCTACTCCCAAGTCCTATTCCCAAATCTCCCCAGTCCCACCACAGTCTCCCCAATGAACAGACCACAGGAGGCAGGGGAAGTCACACCCTGCACTCAAGCAGCCTGGAGTCCAGTTGATTGGCCCTTACGCCTCAGTCCCATACCTCCTCCCACCGTTGTTCCATTGCAACTTTGTCATCTTTAGCCTCAGGTTCCTCATCTACAAAATAGGAATATTAGCATCAACTTTGTGGATTGTTGTGAGATCAGTGTATGACCAAGTGCCTGTTTATAGTGCCCATAGTAGTGCTTAATAAATGGTAGCTCTTAGTTCTGGGGTGTCATGCCTTGGGCTGGGGGTGGGGGGGTTTTGAGAATAAATAAGAGATAATTCCTGGCCACAGGATTCCAGCCTAATGCCAAGACTCTCCCCAGGCTGGGGCCAGGTTGAGGTTATCCCCCTTTTCCCCATGCAGGAAAGGATTATTGTGAAAAGAAAAAAAAATAAGGATCACAAAATTCTTGGGAAGGTTCCAAAGATGCCCTATCTACATGTGCACATCCTTAATAAAATAGTTGCTGCGTTCTGGAAGTTCACACTTGCCCAGTCCTTACCTGCAGTGGAAACAACCTAGCATTTAGTTGAATTCAACAAGTATTTATTGTCTTCTACAGGCCATGCTTTGTGCTGGATATTGGAGACTGTGGTCTCTGCCACGAATAAGCTCTAAGTCTGGCAGGGAAAGAAAAACACATCACAGTCATTGTAATATAAAGAGATTCATCCTAGAGTCAGGTATGAACAAGGAGCATGGGAACGAGCCCAAAGAGGAAGCGTTTAATTCTGCCACTCTGGCAGGGTGTGGTGGCTCACGCCTGTAATCCCAGCACTTTGGGAGGTTGAGGCAAGAGGATCGCTTAAGCCTAGGTGTTCAAGACCAGCCTGGGTAACATAGTGAGACCTCGTCTCTACAAAAAAAATTAAAACATAAAAAAAAATTAGGTGTGGTGGCACACGCCTGCAGTCCCAGCTGCTCAGAAGGCAAGAGGCAGAAGGATTGCCTGAGCCCAGGAGGTCAAGGCTGGGTGAGCCAAGATTGTGCCACTGCACTCCTGCCTGGGAAACAGAGTGAGACTCTGACTCAAAAAAAAAGAAAAAAAAAAAATCTGCCACTCTGCCAGTGGCAAGGGAGCCAGGGAAAACACCACAAAGGAAATGACTTTGAGCTGGACCCTGAAGGATGAGTAAGGATTTGTGAGGAAGAAGATGAGGACAGAAGCAGTGGCTTGAAAAGAGCACAGAGGCCTGAGGCCCCAAAGAGTGGCGTCTGGCCAGACATAGTGCAAAGTCCCAGGAGCCCAGGGAAGAGGTGGTAGAGTCAGCTGTCAAGGCCCTGAGAGAATGGTGGGCAGACAGGACGCATCCTGCAGACAGGGCTTCGTCCTGAATCTGCTTCCCACGGCCGCCAGGGGGCGCTCCTGTCCTCAGCCTCCCCTGTCAACACTGGGATAGTCCGACTTGCCCCATCCTGTTCCCACAACAGCCACAGACTCCCTGTTGTTGGGCCTGGCTGGCTGGCGGAGCCCCTCCAGGAATACCTGACAGGAGCGTTCGTGTGCTAATTAAGCACCCATCTGATATTACAGACATGACGGTCACAACTGATTAGAGACCACCACTACAGAGCTGTGTGGGAGCTTCTGAAGGCACTGAAACCCATTCTGACCCCACTCCCAGACTCATTCGTTCATTTGAAGAAAGAGCAAAGGCTTTGGTAGCTTTGTGGTTTTTAGCCTCAGGTTCCTCATCTACAAAATAGAAATATGATCAGCAACTTTGTTGGGATGTTGTGAGATTAATGTATAATGAGTGCCTGTTTGTAGTCCTCACAGTAGTACTTGATAAATGGAGCTCTTCGTTCTGGGGTGTAATGCTTTGGGCTAGGAGCTGGGGGTTGAGAATGAATAAGAGATAGTTGCTGGCCACAAGGCCCTCACAGTTCACAAAATAACATAATAAATGCTGTCTTGAAAGTGCCACGAAAACTCAGAGAAAGGCTGAATACGGGTAAGCAGATCCTGCACTAAGATCTGAGTTCCTAAGTAGAAGTAGGCAGACAGGGCCCTTCTAGGCCCTGCCATATAACCTGGGGGTCTCCCAGCACCCCAAGTGGTTGCTGAAGTGGTTGGTATCTTTGTCAACACTCTCTCTCTAGTTCACATGGAAAGGCCTTCCAAGTTGCAAGTCAGACGCTAAGTCCTCTCTAGCAGGACATGTTGGCCAGGCAAACGGCCTCGGGAGAAGGAATGGGCCGAAGTAACCCTTATCCCAGCCTCCTCCTCTCCTGCACCAAGAAAAACCAGGACAAGGCTCAGCATCCCACCACCTTTCATGTTGAAAAAGCACAGAGGAGCAAGTAGGATCCTAGAGGCTGAAGGTAACTAACTATATTGGGCCACAACACCAACTACACAAGAGATGGGAGCAGCGTGGCTTCCTCTCCTCACACAGTGTGTGTAGGGGAGGCATGGGAGCTTCTGGCAATAGTTAGCACAGTGGGCACCAGCGGAGTGGCACAGCCACCAGAAAAGCGAATTCAATCTTAAATACATTGATTGAAACATAATACCCAGACTGAGGGAAGTGATACCTACTGTGCTCTGATCAGAGCATCCTGAGCATGATGGCCCCAGCTCACTACTGTACCTGGAGTTCAGAGAAGATGGTGTAGGACTCAAAGCCATACATAAAAAGAAGGGTTGAAGAAACTGAAAAAAAAAACCAAAAACCACTCACATGGGCCAGATGGCTTTCTTCTAATGGCAACATAACTCTGCTTCTTGATCATAAAGAAGGGGGAAGATGTCCTCCTGTCAGCCAGGCATTCAACCACAATGAGTCCCAGAGATGGTACCCTCAGTCCGTGCTCCAGGTTCATGGGATATATTCCAACTCATCACAGCAGAATGGCAGAGAATAAGGAATAGTTCCTGTGCCTATTCAGTTCCTGAACTCTATTTAGACTCTTGGGACCCACTTGAGACCACCCTCCAAAGCTAAATGTGGGCATTCCTCCAGACCTGCCCGCTGACCACCTCAACCCTCTCCTAGGGTCCTTATCCTCCTGCCTCTTGCTCTCCTGTCAGCCTCTGACATGGGGGGTTGTTGCGATAAGTTCTGCTGTTAGATTAGGGGTAGAGGAGACGGGAAGAGGCCCTCTCTGATAAGTGTGTGTAAACGCAATTAAATCTCCTGGGTAGACTCACATATTTATTGCAGCACTATCCACAACAGCAAAGATTATGGAATTATCTCAAGTGTCCATCAATAGATGATGGACAATGTGGTAGATATGCACAATGAAATTCTATTCAGTCATAAAAAAGAAAGAAACCATGTCTTTTGCAACAATATGGATGGAACAGGAGACCATTGTTTTTTTTTATTTAGTTATTTTATTTTAAAGATGTGATGTACAATTCAGGATTAGGTATACAAGTGGTCATCATACAGGTAAAGTTTGGGCCTCCCTTTGGTCCCTACTTTGCCTGGTTTGAGATCAGGTACTCTTATTAATGTTAAGTGCTTCCCCCACCCCTGCCCCCTGGCAGTTTCCAGATACTGCCAATCCCTTTCTTATAGTATTATGGTAAATGTTCAGGGTCTGCTTATGAGTGACAACATGTGGTACTCAGTTCTTTGTTTCTGTGATAAATCACTGAGTATTACAGACTCTAAATCCATCCAAGTTGCTGCAAAGTCCATAATTTTGTTCTTTATGGCTGCATAATATTCCATCATATATATGTACCACATTTTTTTTATCCAGTCCAGTTTTGAGGAGCAGCACAGTTGGTTCCATGTTTGTGCTATTGTAAATAGTGCTGCAATAAACAAGCGTGTGCAGGTAACTTTTTTGTAGAGTGATTTAAGTTTCTCCGGGTATATTCCCAGAAAGGGGATTGCTGGGTCGCATGGAAGGTCAATTTCTCGTTCTTTTATGAATCGCCACACTGTTTTCCATAGAGGTTGAACTAGTTTGCATTCCCGCCAACAGTGCAGAAGTGTTCCCTTTTTGGAGACCATTATCTTAAGTGAAACAAGTAGTCAGATTCAGAAAGACAAGTATTGTATATTCTTGCTTATAAGTGGGAACTAAATAGCATGCACATGAACATAGTGTAGAGAATAATGAGTATAGACAATGGAGACTCAGAAGGGTGGGGAAGGGGATGGATTATGAGAAATTACTTAATGGGTACAATTTCCTTATTTAAGTGATAGACACCCTAATAGCCCTGACTTCATCACTACACAATGTATACAGGCAACAAAATTAGACTTGTACCCCAGACATTTATACAATTAAAAAACAACTTAAAAAAGTAAATCTTTAGTGTATGAAGATTAATTTCCTACTATCTTATATAAAAGGTTGTCTGCTTCATTTCTTGTATATTCCTCCTACTGTTTTTAACCTTGTGGCCCAGGAAGGGAATTAGGTAGGTCATAGGAGAAAGATTTATCCCAACACATCAAAAATTGTGTCTGATAGAAAAGGGTTAGTCTGTTTTTGTAAGCCCCAAGATGGATAATTCAGATAAATGGAAAAACCATGGGGAAAGACAATTGAAAATAGCTAGAGTTGCTCAGGAGTGGAATACATATGTCTCAGGAGAGGTGACAGAGTGGCAAGTGTTCAAACATGGGTGGGAACACCATTTCACAGAAATGCCTTTTGCCAGGGGATCCCAGCACCGGGGTGGGTGTGAGAGCTAGCTCCCACTGAAGACCCTTTCCAATTCTGATTCCAGGATTAATAGCGTAACATCGCATTTCCATGGGACGAGAGAAGGGACAGCAGCTGAGCTAGTAAACAGATGGGAAATACTTTCAAATTAATTGGAGTGGGGTAGGTGGAGAGACTAGATGTCCTTTAAGGCATCTTCCAACTCTGAGATTCCTATTTTGTGATTACAGGTTGTGAAAGGGAGCCAGCTGCTGACAAATCTACAGCTGGCAAAATGCAGCTTGACCCTCTGTCCCAGGACAACACCTGGTGTGTGCATGTGGGGGGGGTGCAGGAGAGGGACAGGGGGAGCAGTAACGGTGGAGGGAAGATGAGGGCAGGAAAAGCTAGTCATCTGAAGGCCCAGCGCTTGGGCACACACACGTGCGTGTACACACACACACACACACACACACACACAATGGAGATCCAGAGTTGGATTTGAGGCTGGTGGCAGAGACAAGGCCCAACAATCGTGCGTGCGTGTATACACACACACACACACACACACACACACACACACACACACACACACA